>NC_079438.1:45556877-45674377 GCF_903798145.1 Danio aesculapii
TGTTGTTTATATTTAGTGAATATATTATATGATATTATATTAATATTTTAAACTTAATTCTTACATTTATACATCAATATTAATTAATAATGGATAAAATAATAATAATAATAATAATAATAATAATAATAATTATTATTATTATTATTATTATTATTATTATTATTATTCGATTATTTCAAATGAAACTCCATATAAATTTCGTGTTTTTTATTCTAAACACTTATTAATTAAAATAAGTAATATCAAATATCCAAATATCAAAACTAATAATAAATTATAATGAACAAAACCTTTTATCACATACACATAAACCACTTTGAATAATTTATGTTTTTTAAACTTTTTTGCTTCTTATTTAATTGCATTTTATTTCATTGTATTTAAAAATTTATTTGCATTATTTTTTTAATTGTCCTTTAAATCCATTGCATTGCATTTTATATACACAATGGGATTATTCAATTGAAAATATTTTCATTGAACTTACTTTTTTGTACTAATGCATTGCAGTGCAGTATAATAATAATAATAATAATAATAATAATAATAATAATAATAATAATAATAATAATAATAATAATAATAATAATAATAATTATTGTTATTATTATTATATTAGTAGTATAATCATTACAATTCGTTTAATTTAAAATATATATTTTTTCAAGTTTAGATTTTTATAGCTTTAATACTATTACTGCACCATTCTATTATTCAAAGTGAAAACTACATTTATTCTTACGTTTTTTTCTAAACACTTTTTCGAATTAATATAATATCAAATATCCAAATATCAAAACTAATATTACATTTTAACAAACAAAACCTTTTATCACATACACATAACCCACTTTAAATATAATAAAGTATGTTATATTTTGCATTTTATTGCTTCTTATTTAATTTCATTTTTATTTCATTGTATTTAATAATTTATTGCCATTGTTTTTATTGTCCTTTAATTCTATTGCATTGCATTGTATACACACAATGGTATTATTTGATTGAAAATTTTTTATTTAGATTTTACTTACTTTTTTGTTTTGTACTAATGCATTGCAGTGCAGTATTATTATAATTATTATTATTATTATTATTATTATTATTATTATTATTATTATTATTATTTTTATTATTATTATTATTATTATTATTATTATTATTTGTAGTAGTAGTAGTAATATAATCATTAATACTATAACTGCACCATTCTATTATTTCAAACGACATATATATTCTCGTGTTTTTATTCTAAACATTTAGAAATTAAATAAGTAACGGCAAATACCCAAATATGTATATAAAAAAACTTATATTAAATTTATATATATAATAAGTCAAACAATAAAGACTTGATTTTACATATTATAAATACCTGAGATAACATAAGTCCATGGCATTTCTTCATACAGATAATAAAGCAAACATATGTCCACACCAGCTGCTCCTCCATATAATGCCAGAGCTTAACTTGATTACTGATGTGCAAGAGAGATCAAATGATGAGCTGAAAATGTGGCTCAAGTAAACAAACATGACAACATTTCTCTCTCTCTCTGTCTTTCTTTCCTCATCTTCCTACAGCCTGTTGTGTTCAGCGTGGTGAAACTGATCTTTATCAGAGGTGTGGTTAAAAAGCCATTTAAGCAGCCTAATCTAAGCTTATACCCACCAGACTGAGCTGGAGGCTTGGGCGCAGATTTGTCACACTCCAGCAAGCCCCTCTCTGGGTTTAAAGCAGATATTCAGATATTCACATGTACTTCTGTCTGGTTATGAGCTTTCGGCTGCTAGTGTTTCTCGGTGGTAGTCCAACTGTGTTTCACGTCTGTTTCAGTGATAAGACACCACTGCCATTGTGCCTTGCTTCCTCCCTGGACATTCTTTTATCCACAACTTAACCATAAAATCTCAAAGTAATAAAGTATAGAGAAGAAGCTGTAAACGTTACAATTTTAAATAATGGAGGATTTTTCTTATTAACAATGATCACAAAACATACAAACAGCTGTAGATCATCCAGACATAGACAATTAACACAGACAACAGACAATAAATAGTCAAGGTTGTGTAAATCTTTTTTTTTTTTTGCAATAGGAAGTATGTGTAAACATCTGGTATGTGAAACATCTTACACAGAACATTACTAAACACTACATAATAATAATAATAATAATAATAATAATAATAATAATAATAATAATAATAAAAATCCTTATCATCATCATCATCATCATCACTATCATCATCATAAGTTAGTGTTTTAATTTTTATACTATTTTAAGATTTTTGACTATTATATTATTTTAAATGACAACTACATACATTCTTATATGGATATTAACTGGATGTGTTACTGTAAATTTGATTTAAATTATAATATCAAAACATAACAACAAAAACAAACCAAAACAAAACCAAAACAAACCAACCTAACCAAACAGCCCACCAAACCAAACAAAAAACAAAACAAACAAAAAAATAACCAAAATTCAACAAAACAAACAAACAAAAAAAACTAGAAACAAACAAATTAAACAACACCCCAAAAAACATCAAAATCAAACAAAAAGTCCCAAAAACACTCAACCAAATCAAATAAAAAAAAACAAAAAAAAACAAACAAACAAAAAACAAAAAATCCATCCAAATCAAACAACAACAAAAACCCAACCAAATCAAACAAAAACCAAAAATGGGCTACTTAATCAAACAAAATAACCAAAAAAGAACAACCAAATCAAACAAAAACCAAAAATGGGCTACTTAATCAAACAAAATAACCAAAAAAGAACAACCAAATCAAACAAAAACCAAAAATGGGCTACTTAATCAAACAAAATAACCAAAAAAGAACAACCAAATCAGACAAAAACCCCCAACCAAATCAAACAAGAAACCCCAAAAAAACAACCAAATCAAACAAAAACCTCAAAAACCTCAACCAAATCAAACAAAAACCACAAAAACCTCAACCAAATCAAACAAAAACCACAAAAACCTCAACCAAATCAAACAAAAAGCACAAAAACTTCAACCAAATCAAACAAAAATCCCAATTAAATCAAACAAAAACAAAAAAACTCAACCAAATAAAAAAACTTAAGCAAATCAGACAAAAACCCCAACCAAATAAAAAAAAATCCTCAACCAAATCAAACAAAACTCAAAACCCCCTCAACCAAATCAGACAAAAAGCAAAAAAAAAACAACCAAATCAAACAAAAATCCCTATCAAATCAAACAAAAACCATAAAAACCACTTAATCAAATCAAACAAAAAGCAAAAAAACAACCAAATCAAACAAAAATCCCTATCAAATCAAACAAAAACCATAAAAACCACTTAATCAAATCAAACAAAAAGCAAAAAAAAAAAAAACAACCAAATCAAACAAAACCCCAACCATATCAAACAAAAAACCTCAACCAAATCAAACAAACATAAAAAACAACAAAATCAGACAAAAAAACAACAACCAAATTAAACAAAAATCCTAATTAAATCAAACAAAAAACTTTAGAAAAACAACCAAATGAAAAAAAAAAAAAAATCCAACCAAATCAAACAAAAGCCAAAAAACCTCAACCCGAATCAAACAAAAACATGAACACATAAAATGCACACAGAGCACATGAATGAATGAATGAAAGAATAAATGAATAGTTTGTCTGTAACATTTCAGCTTTATTTATAAAAAAAACTGGGCTCAGATTTGTCACACTCCAGCGAGCCCCTGTCTGGGTTTTAAAGCAGATATTCAGATATTCGCATGTATTTCTGTCTGGTTATGAGCTGTTCATGTTTCTCTATGATGGTCAAACGGTGCTTCACATCTGCTTCTGCGATAAGACACAACCGCCATTGTCTCTTGCTTCCTCCCTGGACACTCTTTTATCCACAACTCAGTGGCATAAGCTGGAACACATACGCTTCCCAAACCAGCTAAACTTTATCACACTGAGGATTTACATACAAAAGAGGCTTTTATGGTGAAGTTAAGCAGAAGGTGACAATATGCACAGTCAGCAGGGGCTTGAAGCGGCGTGTGGCATCTCTCCTGAGAGAAACTAAATCAGCGGGAGGTGCATTAAGCTGGAAGTGTTGGATTTTAAGAGCTCAGGTTGGGCCAGAAGCTGACTAAATTCATTTGAAACCCTCTTAGTACAGGGCAGGGCAGCAAGCAGGGGACCAATCAATACTGTTTGGCCCTGTTTACTGTGTATGTGGGGTTAAGATGGGCTTTTATTATAGGTGTAAACAGGGTGTGAAATGCATTGAGCTTATCCACTTTTGACCACTTTCAGAGGGCGTTGAAGATGCATTTGATTGGATTGTTTTTGTCTAAATGCTAATGTGGTGGAGTGGTTCACTAAAGAAAATTATAGCTACCAGTGCTACCAGTACAGGACTTCGATAATAGCTTTAAGGTCCATATTTTTGTTCTTGAAAGACCTTAATAGCAAAAAAGATAATGTTTATAATAGTTTAGGTTGGGTTTTGGTTGTTTATTTTTGTACATACTATTTTGTAGTCCCTTTGTCTACATTAAATGATGCCTGGAATGATAATTAAATTAGAGATAGTGGATTACATTAAATAAAAAACACCAATTTTTCATTCCTCCAATTTCTGTAACCCTGATTTCATTTCAAAGTTCAGGCATTAATAGTTGGACTGAAATTTGTGTTCTGATTCAGTTCAGTGCATACTGGGCATACAAGTACCCCAATTATTATACTGTGTGTTTAAAATAGAGATTTTGAAGCATGTGTATGTATTGTAGAGAGCTTTAGTCAATTTCTTTTAAATTAAAAATCTCAAGCTCAATTCCTGGAGGGCATCAGCTCTGCACAGTTTTGCTCCAACCCTAATCAAACACTGCTGATCCAATCAAGGTGTTCAAGACTACCAAAGACTATTAAGCAGGTGTGAGTTAGAGCTGGTTGGAGCTAAACTATGCAGAGCTGCGGCCCTCCAGGAATTAAGTTTGAGACCATAGTTTTAAATTGTAATATTGGCCTTTCTTAAATGACAAGAAAAAACATTAGCTGAAAAGTTAAAGAAAACTCAATTGTTATAACATTACAGGATGTGTTGTTGAACTGCGTCATTGGTGTCCTGACACGTTATCCTACTCATCAGATTATGCTACCAACACTGTATTTGAATGGTTCTGAGGTTGGAGTTAGGGATTAGGTAGGTAGGCGATAGTGCAGCTTCATATCACACTATTCCACATTAAAATTTACACTGGTAGCAAAAGCTGATGGGTAGCATATTGCATCATCAAAATTTTTGAATGGGAGGTAGGACAATCTGACAAGGAAGGACAAATCGATCTGAAAAATCTGAAAGCTTCAATTACAAGTGTACACTGGATTTTATATCCCTACATTGCATGTAAACAACCTAGATGACTAATGTCATCCCGTAACCACGCTATCCACGTTTCCTCCGTAGTTTCATGTCATTTCAGGTGTTCCATTTTTAATTTGTCGACTTTAACTGCAGTTTGGCACTTTCAGTTTCATTCGGGAACATTTCATGCATGCCCCCGTGACAAACAAGATATTGGATGCAACTATGAACTGCTGGAAGAGTGTAGTTTTAATAGAAGTTCATACCGCACGCATGTCTTAATTCGATTTCTCTTTAGTTCGATTATGACCTTCATTGGATTAAATTAATCAAAAATCGCTGTTTACATGGTAGACTCTTAATTATTGGTGTCCATGTAAACGTACTCACTGGCGTCAAAAACATGCCAAAAACTAATTATAGCCCTAGACTTGACTCCAATGTTAGACGTCAATTTGATGTTGTTGACCTTAAGTTTTTCTAATGTCATTTTGACATCAAGGTGCTCACTGGGTAAGTTTTGTAAGGTTAATTTGTTATTTTAGATCAGGAAAGTGGACAAAAGAGATTAAAATGCCTGATGTAAGCAGAATGTGTTTCACCAGTCTACTTGTGATCCAATCAACCAAAACCATTTTAAGACCAGAATTAAACAGTGCCAGAGAAAGTAAAACAGTGGGAGGCACATTAAGCTGGAAGGGCTGAATTTTAAGACCTCAGGTTTTGCCAGAAGCTGTCTAAAATTCATATGAAGCCCCCTCTCTGGGACCGACCAGTTAGCAGGGGGTCAATCAATACTATATGTAACAGTTTGGACAGAAACAAGGGATCCTGTGCATGTGGCTAAAAAAGATCTCTAAGACCAATCCAAACACACAGGCGCAGCTCTGCACTATACAGGCGGCCCAATGCTGCAGTAAACAGCCCAATAAAACTTTTACTAGCCTTGTTCCCCAGGGCAATGTAGCATCTAAAAGATACAATGACCTATCTGACACATTTGTGATCCAATTTTACCGCCATCACGGAGCACAGTAATGGCAGAGGAGCGTGTAACATGGTTGTAGCACTCCTCTATGTAATATGGTCAATACAAAGCTGATTTTGAATCTCTGTGTAACCATTTAGTTTGACAGTTTTTATCTCATTAATCAAATAACATCCGTTGAAGTGCATCCCATTAGCACTGAAGATGAATGTTGAAGAGATCATTTAAAATAGATCTTGTGAAAAAAGATATTGCCAAAACAAAAACATACAAATAATTATATTTATATGCATATATTTAGAAATAGTAGAACATAAATTATTTGTTTTATTTTGTAATTATAATATAAAATAATATAATATAATATAATATAATATAATATAATATAATATAATATAATATAATATAATATAATATAATATAATATAATATAATATAATATAATATAATATAATTATTATTTATTTTATCCTTGTATTTTAAATTATGGGCATTTGCTTGAAATCAGTATTTTAGTGGCCACATGGCTGTGACATTGAATAAAGCTTGACCTGTGTTTTGAGCTGATGGCCCTCTTCAATATGCTAATAGTATGGTGTGGTACACTATCAGTTCACAGACCCAGTCACAGCCTCGCTGAACACACACACATGCACACATACTTAACCTCAGGGAGAGCACACAAAATCATTCAATAAAACTAGGCACTTCTGCAGAGAAAGACCCTATTGAAATGTTTTTGTGCTGCAAACAATGGCAGCGAAAGGAAAAAGCTGAGGAGGAAAAGCGAATGTGGCCCTGGGGAATTATTCCTCATTTAAAGATAACCACATAAAAGCACCAGACTCGAAATCGGAGAGAGAAAAAATCCTTTAAAACAGTATAAACATAGGACTTGGGGGGAAAAAAAAGGACAGCTCTGTATTTTAAAGCTACCGAAAGATGCTAATGCTTTCTGGGAATCACTTAACATTAAAAATTACAACCTTCTTCGGATATTAAACATAACAGCTCAATATATTTTTGAGCATCAGCCATGTCTTCGCCAATAATCTTGCACTTGGAGTTTCACAAACACTACGCTGGCTAAAGTGAGACTCGACACACTTTATTAGAAAACCAACAAATGCACCATAAAACAAACTTCATTATCAGTTTGAAAGCCTGAATAAACGTAAAGTGTCAATAAGACTCAGCAACTAAAACAACAGAGGCAAGTCCTTGGATTTTGGTTTGCATCTCTGAATCTGAATGTACTTTTCCAATGTATATGTCATCAATGGTCCCATACCAGGACTGCCTTTAATTCTGAATGGATCTAAACCCATTCATGAAGCAATGAAGGGTATAGGCAAAATGCTATATTGGCAGCCATATTGGTACTGGCTGATAAATGCAAACTTTTAATGTTATTGTTAACGGCTTAATAAAATTTGAAAAAAAAAGATTATCTTGAATGGCTCTTTTTGGTTAAACCTGTAATGCCATGCCCCAATCTTTCAGTTTTGGTCAATTGGAAAGTGATTGGCAGATTTGAGCGAATCAATCTAAAAGTCTTGATGGTGGCTGGGAGATTTATTCTTTACACTTTTTGGGGAGAAAAACGAACGAAAGATGTAATTGCAGCAATCATGAACAATATATTAGGTTACTTGAATTTATTTTGACACACACACAAAAAAGTATATCAAATTTCACCTTTAAAGAATGCTTCATAAGCAATGGACAAACAAGAAACCTCCATCTCCAAGGTCGAGCATTGATTTTTGAGTATAGGGCCAAGGAAAGACGCATTAATGGAGTGCTGCCTCTTATGATTTTTCTTTCTTTTGAAAGGTTGAGAAGTGCAGGGGACCAAAAAAAAAAACTGCTCCCTGGAACCCATTTCTGCATCATCACAAATTAATCATTGACAAAGAATAATGGAAGTAAAGAGAGCCCATTATTTGAACACATTGAAATCCCAAGGGCCCTTCAAAATGTCCAGATTGGAGTTGGTTTAAAACTACACTTGCCATTTTTCTTTCCGCACAATATCTTTTGGGAGTGTATTTATCATTGTGGATGCTCATTTATGGTTTTAAGTCACATTATGTAATTTTCGCCACAATATGAATTTTTCTTGGCCCATTTCTTCGATTAAACTGTGCGCCTGACATCACTCTATGCAATATTTTTCAACAATAACCTATGGTAAAAAGGTCAACCATGTGGTTAAGATGCCTGTTAAAGGTTATGGGAATATTTTTGACAGTAAAAACTGTATATACTTTGAAGAAAGTCTCATAAGAAATGGCCAAACCAGATCTCCAAGGTTGATCATTGGTTTTTCGAGTAGGTCAGCGCAAAGATGCATGAACAGAAATCCACTTAAGTGGAATGCTGTTTGCCATGATTTTTCCTTTTTATCTCGATCCTCAAAATCATTCCCCAAGTCACTTTTGAGAAATTTTGGGAAATTACTATGAAGTGCCTTTTATATGCATATTCTAAATTTCAGAGACGCAGTTTAAAATGCAGCATAGGTCAACACTCTTTTGCTTAACCTGTCCACTACAGTAGCCACAACCTCAAACTTTTGTTATTGGTCAACTGGAAAGTGATGTTGGCCAGGAGGCTCAGTATTCACACCTCAGTGGGAGACAAACCCACTAATGGTTTAATTACAGTAGTTAACAAACAACTTTGTAAATATAAGCTATTCTGGCATACATAAAATAATACATACTTTACAGTTAAGAATGCCTGATAAGCAATTATTTGTAATGATTTTTCCTTTTCTCTCAATCCTCAAAATCATATATACCCAATATTTGGGAAATTACTCTGAAGTGCCTTTTATACGCATACTCTAAATTTCAGAGATGTGTTTGCAGTTTAAAATGCAGCATAGGTAAACACCCTCTGGCTCAACCTGTCCGCTACAGTAGCCACAACCCCAAACTTTTGCTATTGGTCAACTGGAAAGTGATGTTGCCCAGGAGGCTCAGTATTCACTCCTCTGTGGGAGGTAAATCCATTAATTGTGTAATTACAATAGTCAACAAATAACTGAGTAAATATAAGTTATTCTGGTATACATAAAATAATACATACTTCACAGTTAAGAACGCCTAATAAGCCATAATTTGTAATGATTTTTTCTTTTCTCTCAATCCTCAAAACATATATACCCAATATTTGGGAAATAACTCTGAAGCGCCTTTGTAAGCATAATCTAAATTTCAGAGACGCATTTGCAGTTTAAAATGCAGCATAACTAAACACCCTCTGGCTTAACCTGTCCACTACAGTAGCTACAACCCCAAACTTTTCGGTCAAAAAACGATCAACTGGAAAGTAATGTTGCCCAGGAGGCTCAGTGTTCACATCTCTATGGAAGATAAACCCATTAATGGTGTAATTACAGTAGTCAACAAACAACTGAGCAAATATAATTTATTCTGCCGTACAAAAATAATACGCACTTCACCATTAAAGAATGCCTAATAAGTAATGGCCAAACCTCCATCTCCAAGGTTGAGCATCGATTTTCGAATAAGGCCAAGCAAAGACGCATGAATGGGAATCCACTTGATGGAGCGCTGGCTGTTATGATTTTTTCTTTCTCTCCCGCTCTTCAAAATCGTTCCCTCATCCTTGTTGCGGTTGTCATAGCAACCGTGCTGTATGACGGAGTTGGTGACAGAGAGGTGGAGAGGTGAGATTTATCTCAGAAATGGAGCCGCAACGGTGCTCCTCCATTCCTGCCAGTGCTGTCGGCGCACAAAAGCATGAATGCGCTTATTTAAAACAGGCCTGACAGATGACATATGCCCATACGGCCATGGCTCCACATGCCATGGATGGACGAAGCGCGTGATAAACGGAGCAGCTTTTATCTTTCTAAAAGCGCATATAGGGCTTGACTGATCCAGAGACAGCCGAATAAAGGCTGTAAGTGACAGTTGTTTTATCTCCGAGGTGGCAGTTGCTCCTCGTTTTATTGTCATTGAGACAGATTTCATTGTGCATGTGCCATCAGCAACAGTCCACTTAATAGGAAGTGTGCTGTGCATCTGCACTTGATTATTATTGTTGTTCGAATACATCACAATCACAGATTAATATATAGTTCATGCGCAACAAAAAAAAAAAGAAAATTACATTTTGTCATGCCCATCTTTTAATTCTATGCATTTTAAAACCCAATGTGCTTTATTTACATAAACCAAACAAACAAGTTGCATTTATATGTTGCAATCTGAATGAGAACTCTCTTTCCCAAACATCATGTTGAAATAAATAAATAAATAAATAAATAAATAAATAAATAAATAAATAAATAAATAAATAAATAAATAAATAAAAATTGTTAAAAAAATATGGTGGATTTAAAAATATATATATATATATACAGTTCTGATTGGCAACTCTAAATAATTAATTAAACAAATAAAAATGTCATTTATAAATTAACAAAAATAAACACTATATTATTAGCTTAACCTGAACGAGAACTGTACTTATTGAAACTGCTTGCATCAAATAAATACAAATAATTATTGTATTATAACAAAACAAAATACATAATTATTATTTTTTTAGAGGTTTTCACCTTTATTGTAATAGGACAGTGGAGATTTAGAGACAGGATAGTATGGGGAGCAGAGATAGGGGAAGGGTCGGCAAAGGACCTCGAGCTGGTAACTGAACTCGGGTCGCCATGAACACCTCGGTGCCATGTGTCAACGCACTAACCACAAGGCTATTGGCGTCGACAAAACATATAATTATATAGTTAATAATAATTATATACTAATAATTACTAATGCTAATTATATTCCAATAAATAACATAATAACATTGAGTATATTTTTATAATATAACAATTAAGCACCTAAGCTTTTCAGATCATCTAAATAAACATCTGATAAAGCTGCTTAAATCAATCAATCAATAAATAAAATAAATAAATACTCTACTTTTAAATAAATACTTCTACTAACTAAAACAAATACACAATCAAATAAATAAAATTGTATCATATTAAAAATATATTATAATACCACCATTAGTTTAATAAAAAACAGAACTCTAGTTTCTCGAATATTAGGGCAAGCTTTTCAGGACTGCTAAAGCTGATAAAGCAGATATAAACCTACTGTGTTACTGTAAATCCCACAAGCTGAGGCATGTAATTCTTTCTTCATCTGTGCAGATTTACTGTTCACTTCAATACAAGCTGACTGGGTCGACCATTACCTGGCCAGAGCACCACAGAAAACCATAACGAGACACATAATTGACTCAAAACAAAAGAAAACTCCTGTTAAAAATCTCAGGGAGTCTGCAAACAGCAAAAATAATAAATAAATAAATAAATAAATGTATATTTTACTTAAACGAACAAGCAAGTACACAAGTGTTTTCATAGGAAGTGTTTTTCAGAAGCAGATTAAAGAAAATACTGTCATTTTCTCTCCCTACAATTGTTTCTTTCTTCTGTTGAACACAAAAGAAGACAATGTGAAGAATGCTGGAAATTAGTGGCCATTGACTTGCATATTAGGAAGGAAAGTCTCCACTTTCCTTCCTAATCTTAACTGCCTCTCTGACTATACCACTACTGTACTCTCTCACAAAAAAAAAAAAAAAAAAATTGTACTAATGCTCAGCTTCTTAGACTTTACACACCTGAAACTTGTCTATAGCACTTGTTCACTGCTGCTCTTATAGTTGTGTAAACTGCTTCCTTGTCCTCATTTGTATGGATAAAAGCGTCTGCTAAATGACTAAATGTAAATGTAAATGTAAATACTATTTTGCTCCCCCTACCATGGATGTCAATGGCTACAGGTCCCAACATTCTTTAAAATATCTTATTTTGTGTTAATCCAAGAAAACAACTTTAAGTGACTGTCCCTTTAACAAATGATATAAATACTTTTAATTTCTACAATTCTGCTTACAATATCTCTTCCATCAAAGTGTAAAACCTTGTACAACACAGAGGATTTTCATTTTTGGGTGAGCTATCCAGCATTATAAAATCATCTTGAAGGGCTAGTTGACCCCAAAACAAAATTTTACTCACACGTTTATTATTTTGAAGATATTTTGAAGAATGTAGAAACTTGTAACTATTGACTTCCATAGTAGCTACGATGAACGTCAATGGAAAAATAATGAAACTATTTATCTCATTTATTTGTTAAAGGAAGGGTTTTACAAAATTAAAATCTGTCATTTAAACTCCCTTCACTTGTTTCTTTCTTCTGTTAAACACAAAAATAGACAATGCAAAGAATGCTGCAAATTAGTAGCCATTGACTTGCATATTATTTTCTTCCACCTTACTATGGATGTCAATGGCTACAGGTTCCAACATTCTTTGAAATATCTTCTTTTGTGTAAAATCAAGAACACTACTTTTTTAAGTGACTGTCCCGTTAACAACTAAATGATGTAAATACTTCAATTAATGTTCCTGCAAAGTGTAAATCCTCGTAAAACACAGAGGATTTTCATTTTTGGGTAAGCAATACCTATAAATGATTCTCTGACAGCTTTATATATCATCTTAAAAGGATTGTTGACCCCAATATGAACATTTACCGGCCATTTACTTATGCGTTTCTTCTGTTGAACACAAAAGAAGATATTTTGAAGAATGTGGAAATCTGTAACCATTGACTTCTATTGAAGTTAAAATACCATCGAAGTCAATGGTTAAAGGTTTCAAAGGAATAATAATTCAACTATTATCATTTAGTTGTTAAAGAGAGGGTTCATAAAATTAAAATCTGTCATTTAATCTTCCTCCACTTGTTTCTTTCTTCTGTTGAACATAAAAGAAGACTATGTAAAGAATGGTGTAAACTGGTAGCCATTGACTTACGTATTATTTTGTACCCCCTACAATGGATGTCAATGGCTACAGGTTTCCAACATTCTTAAAATTATCTTCTTTTAGTGTTCAACAGAACAAAAAACAAGTCCAAAATGTTTTAAAACAACTGGAGAGTGAGTAAATGATGACAGAATTATCAGTTTTGGGTGAGCTATCCCTTTAAACTGCCCTTTCGATCATCAGAATGAAGTCTAGCTCATCTATTAATGTCCGAAAACTATAATCAGTGCAAAAGAAGTTGCACTTTCAAGCAAACTTGACCTCTAACACAAACTTGATTATTGTAACCTATAGAAAGTGTAAGGTGGCTTAAATAACCCTTTTCTCCCAACACTGGCTGCCTCTGAGTCTCTAATGACCTTTTGGGTTCATGTTTAACCAAGCGCAAAGCACCTATTCATTGACTGCACTCAAGGCTGTTACTGTAAAGACCTTCAGAAGAGTTACTGATGGCCCAAAAGGACAATGAGGCATGAAGCTGACGGTGTACGAGCAGGTGGACTGTGTGTTATCGTACGGCTCAGTGCAGACACAGATCACAGCACTGCAGTTCAACAGAGTTTTGATCTATATAAGTGTGTTCTCAGTCATGCAGAACACACCGAAGACCATGAAGGAAACATTGTGGACATACATGTATGGCTTTGAGAAGAACATCAGCTGAAGATTCATCTTTAACCTCTTCATCTATTTATTTATAAATATTTATAGGCCATTTCAGAGAGATTCGTCTGGATCAGGTATCTTTCAAAAAAGCCTATATATTCATAAAAAATAAATAAATTGAATTATTTACAGGAAAGACTACAAATTCAAACAAACAAGTACAAACAAGACAAAAAAATAATCATAGTTTCATGTTTTTAACCCTATAAAGCCACACATATATTTTATACACAAGTTTCTATACAATATCAACCTGATAATTACTTTGTTTAAAAACCTGTTGTATATGATTTGATATAAATCATAAAACAAAGAGAAAAACCGCCTGAAATGTTCTTTGTTGTCAAAATGTTAAGAGCAAAATTTTTTGTAATTAAAATTGCATTGTTGTGAGCAAAAAGTTGCACAAATGCCGGATGTATCAAATGTGATACGAAATAAATATCATGATATATGGAAAAAATGTTTTTGATCTTGCTAGATGGTTTAATAAACAACCCAGTTCCTGAAAATTAGAATTGACTGTCTATTTTTTCATATCTTAGGTCTTACATGGTTAAATTAGATTTAACATTACAATCTAATAAATATAATAAAAGATTATTGGCTTAATCACTATTATTATTAACTTCATTAATAGTTTAGATCCACATTTTATAAACAATGAAAGATGAGTTATGACATATCTATACAAAAAGGCAAACAACAGCAATACATTATTTTCTATATTTAAAGTATATTATTATTATTATTATTATTATTATTATTATTATTATTATTGTTGTTGTTGTTGTTGTTGTTTAATTTTTAGACATAAAAGTTATTATTATTATTATTTACTTTTAGATATAACAATTATTATTATTATTATTATTATTAATGTTATTTACTTTTAGATATAACAATTATTATTATTATTACTATTATTCTTGTTGTTGTTGTTTACTTTTAGATAAATTTATTATTGTTGTTGTTGTTGTTTACTTTTAGATAAAAATATTATTATCATCATTATTATTATTGTTGTTGTTGTCGTTTACTTTTAGATAAAAATGTTATTATTATTGCTGTTGTTGTTGTTATTATTGTTGTTGTTGTTGTTGTTGTTGACATTTACTTTAGGAGAAAATCAATATTATTATTATTTTATTATCTAAAATAAATGTCTTTCTATTTCTGTTTCTTTTGGTTTTTACTTTTTGACATAATAAGGTAATTTATAATATACTTAAATATTACTAGCATACTTTATTATTTACTTAATATATAGTATAAAGAATATAAATAATATAACAAATCTTTAAGAATACAGATGCCATCATCATCATCATTATTATTATTATTATTATTACTACTACTAAAATATCGGAAAAATACAAATAAAATAAAATAAAACAGACATGTTGTACAGTGTGATGATGCAACCACACCAACTGTCCTAATGATCCCATTTACTTTTTTCCCCAACATATTTCCAGAAAGATAACCCTAATAGCCAGCATCGGAGCAGTAATATCACTCCATCAGCTCCTCTCTCTGCAGAAGGTCCCAGTCCACTGCCTTATGAGAGCATTACACCCCTTCCCATTCTCCTTGTGTCTAATTAAAAGCTGATTTATACCAAAGCAGGAGACCCTCACAGACCATAAGTCCACGGGTCAGAGGCGGTCAGTGAGACGGCCATCAGCCAGGACACGAATCCCTCACTGATCTGCGAATGACACATGTAATAGAACAAAGAATTGTGGGATCAGGTGCATCGGCCCCAACTGTACATGGAATTTTGTGCACCTCCGTCCGCTCCCAGGACAGCCATTTGCTCATTGGTCTGTTACGTCCAATAGCGGCTGCAGTAATTGGCTATTTCAGGGCCGTGAAGGTTGAGCTAGCAGGGGGAGAAAGGCCAAGCAAGCCAGCTGTCAGTAACAAACACAGCCCTCATTTATCAATTACTGTACCACAACCTACATGTGAGTGACATAATCACTGTCTGGACGTTTGTCAAGCCAGAAAATCTCTGGACAGATATATACTGCTGAGCATTGAGGGATTTGCAGATATAAAGATTAAAGGGAAGAATTCATATATACATTTTTGTATATAGACAACAATTATACAATATGAGCATACAAATAAATTATGCAATGTCCTAAAAATATATAATATTGTTTAACCGAGGCTTTTCAATTGTTTTATTTCAATAAAATTGGCTTTTTGAATGTGAGATAAACAAAAGATAAACACATTCATTTTCACAACATTCTTTGCTCATAGTTACCAAGGGTGACTATAATTTTGACCATGATTATAAAAATTATAGTCAGTACTTTTGACATGACCCATCATGTTTATATACATACATACATACATACATACATACATACATACATACATACATACATACATACACATATACAACAGTTCTGTCTGGTTCTTGAATCTGATTGGCTGATAGTCGTGCGGTATTCTGCAAACAACAGCACTCATCCAGCCTCTTCATCCTTCACCCTTGTGTATTACTCTGCCCACACGCAGCAACAAGCAGAGAGCACTCTACAGTTTGACAAATATTGCTGCTGTTGGATAACATAATGTACTTTTGAGGCTTTTTTAGTCGAGAATGTAGTTGTTTAAATTGCAACTATGCAGTTTATTTATAAGGATAGTGTCTATTTTTAAATAATTATAATTCGGAGAGACATCGCGAAGACGGTTGACGTTGTCCATACACAAGATGGCGACAGAGACTGCATAAGCCCTTAGCGGAGAGGAAAAACTCAGCGTTATTTTAAACTACAGCAGATCAAATCATTATAAAACTTGTAAGTGATTTTCTATGTCGATCTCTGTCTTTTGTAAGTTGTAGTGCTGTATTTATACCATAGTAATGTTAGTGTGTTGAGTGAGAGATGGAACTCATCTTAAAGTCTTAAAACCGATGGCCATCTGTTTCCAATGAGTCTACTGCAGACTTGTTCAGTAAACCGAAAGAAAGAAGAAATGCCCGCATGTGTTACCACAAACACAGCAGTAATCTGGTAGTGTTTGCGCTGCTTTGTTTTTTTTTTTTTTTTGGGGTGGGGGGGTGGGTAGGGTTAATTATTGTGAAATCCCGATTGCAGCAGAGAAATACTAGGAAATGTCTATATACTGATGGCATTTCATGCTGTTCAGCCTTATAATCTAAAAATGTAAGCAAAATCACCTGTTTTGTCATCACTTTAGACATTACGCTAGAGAATCATTCAAACACTAGCTCTAAAGTGACGTTGGTGAAATAGCAATGGTTCCTGCTGTTCTGAGTCACCTGCAAATGTGAATGAATGGTGGAAGTAGTTCCTCATACAAAAGCATTTTGAGAGTCTCCTTGTTTTATATACACGATTATGCCGTCAAAGTGTTGTATAAATGCAATATCACACTTGTAGCATTACGATGTGGCTGTATATCGTCACTGGTGGAAAACTAAGGCACAACCAGGGGCGGACTGGCCATAGGGAGCACCGGGACATTTCCCGGTGGTCTGATGGTCTATCTGGCCTGCATATATATATATATAGTATTATAAGAAACATATAAGAATATTTGGCAGAGATGATACCAACCATCGAGGACAACACATTCAATTATTAGACTTCATTTAACATGCGCACATAGACATCACCTTTATACTATAAAACTGCAAAGGAACTATATCTGTATATAATGATTTATATTTGATTATAACTGTTGTGAAAAAGGAATTTATTTTTATTACTTTTTGTTTTACTTTTAATAAAACATTTGTATTGCTTAGGTGATAAATTAACCAAACCTCTTTTCTGAGTGTTATATGCTTTGCATACTAATGAAGCATTTGTGCAGAAGAAGAATTTTCCTTCCAATATATAAAGCTAGAAAATATAAAGCGACATCTATATATGAAAATAACTTTCAATTTGCACTTAGCTTTCCTATACAATGGGATGTGCGCAGAGAAGTTTGCAGAAAGAGAAAGTATGCCTGCGTGCAGGAACTGCAGAATGATTAACAAGTCACAAATTCCACCAAAACTCCACCTTTTAATATCAATTGTGTTAAAATACTGGAGTCAAGCAAATGCAGGGTTGTTGCGGACCTCCCGAATGTAATTTTTGTATTGTATTGGTGTTACGTAATGGACAGACGTGACCCAGAGCTCTGAATATCAAATTATTCATTTGTGTCTAATAAATTACTAATATTCTTGGCATTAATGAAAATCCTCTCCTGACCTTTTTATTGAACGCGCGGAATTGTCAAGATATTCCACATAACTTTAACTTAATTTAATGTAATGCAATATTGTGTAAAGCTGCTTTCAAACAATAATTATTGTAAAAAACGCTATGCAAATAAACTTGAATTAAATATAGAAATATTTATTTCCTTTTGATAACCTATTGATTGATTTTTTAATGATTTTTCCTTATTGTTGTCTAATGTATATAGAAGCATTTCTATGCATGTTTTCATAATTGTTATAGTTATTTTTATGTATTTTTTAAATGCCATTTGAAATGAAATGAAGAAAAACAAATAATAAACTTTAACTAAATCAACTGGAATATAAATCAAAATAATTGTATTCTTTAACTTCTGGTTTCCTTTTGCTTGCTTCTGCGCTTAAGTAATTTGTCCCGACTGACTGCTTTAACACAGCAAAAGCTGCGCTGCCTGATAAAACATTCTTGATTTCCAAAAGGCACTGGAGTTTTAAATTAAATTTTCAGCCTTGGTGATAATGTCTCCATTTGTGTGCGAGCGTAGGTCTGTGTGTCTGTTGTCTAAAGACACTAACGCTGCAGTCCTGCAGCTGGTCAAACGATCAAAAGACCACATTTTATGACTACTTACTGAATCCCAATATCTAATTACTAAGAGACGGAGAAAAAAAACTCCATCTCAAAGCATCTCCTAATTAAAATATTAGACTCTCAGGAATTACAGTCTCCAGTGATGCCAAACAGATATACGGCTACTTCAAAATGGAAGATGGCCCTTCTCTCATTAAAGAAGATAATTGCACCGCACATCAAATAAAACCCAACAGGAGGGTATCAGCGTGGAAGCGTGTTTGGTATTGTTACTTTTCTGGTGTAATTTTAACTGGACACATTTGCTAACAGCATAGCAGCATCCATTACAGAAGGCTGGATAAATTACGGAGGTCCGAATTGCAGTGGCAGAATAAATTTCAATTACTGTCTCCATTATCTAAAATTGGATTTCTCTGGAACCCACAAACACACATGGACACATGTATCCACCCATTCGACTGCTCACAAAACACAGATGCACTAACAAAAAAAAAAAAAGATCACTGAAAGGTCAGCAAGAAGCTCGGAATCGTGACTTTGATGTGGTCAACAAAGTTGGGTGAAATCAAATGATTTGCATGAAGCATTAGCATCCCACAACTCTTTGAAGATTAGCGGGAGTCCTTGGGCAGCCGCATGTGTTGTGTTTGATAGTGAACACTGCTGGTTTCTCAGCAATTTGGGGTTATTTCCCAACAAGCACTGATCTGCTGGAAAAACACTGGGTGATAGATCAATTGGTAAAAATACTAACTAGCACCAAAACTGCCAAAGTGCAAACCAGTGGGGGGCTACAATTAAGAAAATAGCCTAACATTGTTCTTACTGAGTGAAATGTTTAGCTAAATAAATAATTCAAATGATTCTGTCTGTCACGATCACCAGCGATCTAATCCTGGCAGATCACTGGTAAACATGCGGTTTGCTAAAGAATTACAAATCTGCCAGTATATAGACTACAGGTTCCGTCATGCACCTCGCACACAGCTGTTCCTGTTTCAGTGCTGAGTCTTGTTTAACTGTTATTGTGAACATTACAACGCGTTTCCCTTGCCTTGCCAGTTTTGACCCTAGCTTTGTTTTGTTTATTTACTGTTTATTCCTATCTGCTTCCCGCCTTTGACCATCCGCCTGTTTATTAACAACGTCTCTGGATTGCCTGTTTACATCTGTTTGTTCCTTTATTGACCATTGCTTGCCTGACCATTCTCATAATAAATCCTGCATTTGGATCTGCACACTGTAGTCAGCATCCCAATCACATGACACTGTCATTATTGACGCCATCATTCCTATCCTAATATGCTTTTATTATCTGAAAATTGTAACAGCTACTCTAGATCTAGAATTTATACAATGAAAGTTTGTTTTCTGAATAAGATTGCTGAAAACCCTGAACCATACAACTTGTACCAAAACAAACCAACAAGAAAACTAACAGATAATGCAACCAAGAAATGATTAAACCAACAATCAATTTAATAAATCAACAATCAAATCAGCCAATACACAAACCAAAACACCCACAAATAAACAAACCAACCATCAAATAAACCCACAAATCAACTAACCAACGAATAATTAAACATATAAACCATCCAACAAACCACTAAGCAAACAACCATCAAATAAACCAAAGAACAAACCAATAAATCAAATAACCAGCAAATACACCAACCAACTCAGCAACAAATAAATAAAACAATCAATAAATAAACCAACCACCAAACAAACCAACATATTATTCAAACAACAAATAAAACCAGACAACAAATGTACTGACAAACCAGCAAATAAACCAACCAACATATACATAAACCAAACAACAAACTAATAAATACTGTAAACCAACAAACCACTACAACAAACCAACTACCAAACACACCAGCCAACTAACAAAAAAACCAAGCAACACTGATTTAGCATGAAAAGTAAACAAATGATGGGCATCCTATGAATTTATAGACTGAAAACTGTAAAAAACTATACATATTTGACTCAGATATGCACAATCAAATTAATAAATATCTGAACAAGGAGTCCAGAATCTCTCCTTCAGATAAAACCAAAAAAAGTCTTGCTGTTGATTCTCAAAGGTGAACAATCTCAATTTCATCTACACTAAAAGATCTTGTGTATTCTTGCTCTTTTTGTAATTGCAGGTGTTTTCTCAAATGAACCAGCAGACTCAACAGTTCTGATCTCTAAAACACCATCTCTTCCTAGCCTCAAATGCAACCCTTAATTTTCACAAGGAATGGAAAAGAAGACAGTTGTTAAGACCAAACGCAGATGCTTTTCTTTTTCACTATAATTATTCTGCCTTTAACTAATACGGAACACACAATAAGCACAGCAAATAATGAAGATGGATGTGCACAAGGTGAAATCAAGAGTCTAGCAACAATTGATCCCAGACCAAACGCCATCGCTTTTCAATACGACACCTCCAAGATGGTTAGTTTGACTGCTAGTCTTCAATAAATGTTGTCTGGATTGCCTCCTGAGAACAGACATCTAATTTAACAGTGCATCTTCTGAATGAAATGGTACAGTCTTAACCACACAAACAATTAAAGTTACGGATAGACAGATAGGAAATCTATTAACTTGCTTAAGACAACACAGGGACTAAAACAAGCCCTACAGTAACAGTATACTGTGATAAAATGGGAATAGCAACACTGCTCATTTAATCACATAGCAAATTTAGTATTAAAGAATGAAATGTAAAGAAAATTATATAAGACAAAGAACATTTTTATGCTACTTACATTTACACGTTAATCAGGTTTCAAAAATTTTTTTTTTTGAAGTTATGGAAAGTTTATCTTATTATTTTTAGTCAGTTTGACTGATGTAAGCTGAGATGACTAGGAAAGTTCATTTGATTAAAACAAAACGCAGCAGTCTTTTTTTTTTTAAACGGTGTAGGTTTAAATAGTAATGCATTTATATTATGTTTGGGATATTGGGATGTTATTGAGGCAGTATTGAGATGAACTACAATGTCATCACTACAATGTCAGCTTCCAAAACTGACCTCCGTAGACTACAGCGAATAGTCCGGACTGCTGAATCTATCACTGGCACTACACTTCCCACACTTCAAGAACTGTACTCCTCCAGAGTGAGTAAAAAGGCTTGCAAAATCACTCGGGACGTCTCACACCCAGCATACTTCCTGTTTGAACTGTTACCGACTGGCCGGCGCTACAGAGCACCGAGCACAAAAACAGCCAGACACAGGAAAGGTTTCTTTCCTCAGGCCATTTACCTCATGAACAGTTAAATATTCCCCTAATGTGCAACAAACATGTGCAATACTTTCCTCATACACACTTCTACACATCACCTTATACCAATATAGACCTTTTTCTTGGCTGCTGCATGGAGGGTGCCATATTGACCAGCGTCTTCCGGTAGAATGTTTAGAACTTCCGTTTACAACTGGTAATTTGTGATCCGAAAATGTTTTTTTTGTGACACACAACTTTGAAAGGTGTGTGTTAAAGCCGTTATAATCTGTCAAATGTTGTTCAAGCGTGAGAGAAAAACGTTCTCCTAGTTCACGTGTCTGCTGTCAGAAATACAGTGTGTGTGTGTGTGTTCCCGATCTGTTAGCTGAGCGGCTCTTCAATGTGCTCACACGCACACACACACATGCGCAATACTTCACTGCATTAGAGTAAACCAGAATACTGGCATGAAACTTAACAGTTAAGTCATGCAATTTACAAAAAAATGACCAATAAAAGTCAGTTACTGAGACTCTGCTGGCTGATGTGCATGTTGATTGTAATCAAGAGCCGTTTATCTTTCATTTAGTTAGTTTGTGTTGCGTAGTATTTACCACGGTATGAGTTTTTCTGTCATTTCAAAACGCTACTTTAATTTCACTTTGTGACACTTATTCAATCGATGTGTTAGTAGGACAGTACAGGCTGCGTGTGTGTGTCAAACATTATGGTGAAATATATTTGTTTGGGTTGGTTATATATTTGAAAGAAAGAGAAAATGTTGACTTTAGCGATGACGATGCTTCATTTAAACAGCACAAGATGCCGTCTGACAACGAGGAGAAAATGCCTCGCAGCAGTTGTTTCGCATCCTATTAGATCGCATTTTTTTATAATAAACAGTCCAGGAGGTGTCGCTGATCGACAACAGTATTAGTTCAAAGACATTAAAAGCAAATAAAATTAATTAAAACTATCATTTCAAAGCTGTCCAAATGTGACTATTTATACGCATCAGCTGCCGACCGGAAGTTCATAGCATTCTCCTTGCGCATACACGCAAAGCAAAATGGGTAATTTTGCGTTCTAAGAAAAAGGTCTATATAATGCAATGCTTTCTCATACACATTTGTACACAGCACCTTATAACAAATCTGTTGATACAATCCATCATCCAGAGCTCTTTTGTCTAATTGTATCTCTGTCTAATGTTTGTCGTCTTTTCTCATATTTATTTTCATGATGTCACTTGTCACTTTACGTACACTGGAAGCTTCTGTAGCCAAAACAAATTCCCTGTGTGTGTAAAGCACACTTATAACCAATTCTGAATTCTGATCAATATACAAATGTTAGCACTTAGCTACAATTTTGAAACTGAACATTTAAAGTATTCCCAAAAATACTTTTAAGATCTTTAAAGAAGTGTCTATTGTAGTTCAATTGAACTTTACTAAACAGCAAGCAGGAATCAAATCTTAGAAATCTTAGAATCTTAGGTCACAAACATTTTTAAAGGTCCTATGAAATTAAATTAAGTTTTTTTTTTAATGTTAGTATTAGTATTGTTAGTTTTTAAGATATCTATAATGTGTGCTCCAAAAACAGTGACAAAAGCTGTGTTTGGAAGATATAAAGCTTGTACTTTGCCACTTCCGCCTAAATAGAACAGTGGTTTTCATACCTCATACATCAGTTTCTCAACAAATCATAGCCAATCAAATTCTCTCTAGTATCTGACATGCCCCGCCCCCTTCTCATTTGCTTTTCATTTGATGCACTCAAGCACTCTCAATGGCAGAGTGGTGATAAAACAAAATGCAATTGGATGTTTTTTAAAAAGGGGAGGAGCTACACTGTCCCTCCCTCTCTTTGTATTTCGGTTAAGATTATGTCAGACATCGAATAAAAATGCATATTTCAAAGCACTTCATGGAACCTTTATAATAATTTTAGAATCAACTGATAATCAAATCTAGACTTCAAGACTACATCATCGAATCATTAGGCACTAAAAAATTCACGCCACAAACAGACAACACACTATAAAGCACTTTAAACAGAGACACAGACAAAATTATTGCAACCATTTAAAACAAGTTTATGGCAAGAAAAGGTCATAAAGTAAAAAATGAAATCCATTGGAATCTACAGAAGGCATAATATGACCTTTTGATTCCTCCAGAGATATTTACTCTAATGGAGTGCTATGTTGCCCAAGCCAGAGACATCTGCTTTCATTAAACACCCAGAGGCACTCAGCAATATCATTTTCATACAAAGCAAACATAATTTCACTAAGATAGTGAAGTGTTTGTGCTGATTAAATGCTGATAAATGTGAGCGATTCTAACGAGACATTAGAGTTACTGAGGAAAAACTCATGAGTCATGCCATAAAGGGTTTTCTGACCTTATCATGGTAGAGAGGTTCAGGACAGAAAGTGTGGGATGGACCAGATGTTGTTTACCCCCTAAATCCCAACAGGGTGTTTCTGGGTCACCCCTAGGCCAAAGGTCATTGGATAATCCACACAAAATCTGCATATAATCAAGAGTGCGACACTCTTGTATGATGGAATCAAGTAGAGCATCGGCTACTTGATATATATGTATCTTTTAAAACAAGCTATAAAACTTGTATTTACATGCTGTAAAGCTTTTTATTAACAGGCTCCTCCGTCCAAAGCTCAACCCTATGAATAAAATCAATTACATTATACACACACTCTATTACGAGCACTCTCATATATCTCCAACGACTCACGAATAGGTGTTATATTAAAGTGCGAGCACTGTAATGCATCATTGTCTGACATAATTAGCCTGACATGGACCTTGTGACCTCTAAACAACATTCCCAAATACCATGAGGTCGCCACCAGCACCTGGAGTGTCCTATAGCTACATGCTAATAAGCTAAAATATTATGACACGCTACAGCTGCATCTTTATCCAATTGAAATTCATGCGTTTAGAATTGTTTTTTTATGATTCAGTTCGGCGACACGGTGGGTCAGTGGTTAGCACTGTCACCTCACAGCAAGAAGGTTGTTGGTTCAAGTCCCGGCTGGGTCAGTTGGCATTTCTGTGTGGAGTTTGCGTGTTCTCCTTGTGTTGGCGTGGGTTTCCTCCGGCTGAACCAAACAGTAAACAAATTGACTGGAGTCATATCAAAAAAACATTATTAAGCATATATAACAAGGCACACTTGCACTATTTATACTCAAAACATACAATAATAAAGGTTTGTGGTGTGAGAGAATTTGACATAGCTTCTGTAAAACTGCAAACATTAATTTCTTCTCACCCTTCTCTGCCAAATTCATGTCAGTAAACAAAATTAGCATAGTTAGCAAATGTGCCAGTATGCTAAAACATGCAGCCAGAAGAGACTGGCAACTGGGCGAATGTTTTTTTGATGTTTGCTAATTTGAGTGTGATTTGGACACAAATAAGGACAAAGTTCAACCCCCCCACAGCATAATTTATCAAATCGTAAAACCCTTCAGAACCATAATCTGTCAGATGCAGGATTTTCAGTGCTAATATGGCATATACTATTATAAGTGTGTATATCATTGCAGCGCTATTAGAAAAAGTGCTAACATGCTTTTTAAGTGTACACTTTCTTATTCGATAACCTTGTCTTATTTTATTGTTTAGCTATATTTCAATGAAAGAAAACAACTTGAGTAGTTTTAGTTCCCAGTAACCTCACTGTACTGAATGACTCTTAAAATAAAAGCACTAACTTGTTACAGCCTCATAAGTATGTTTATGTGAGATTATAAAGCATACCTGCTACAGTCACAGTCTAAAACAATACCACAGGCTTTATATTGTCGTAAAATGGTTACGGCAGCAACATAACGAACGTTATTTTTGAAATTTAGAGGGGGTGATAATTGTCCAGCTGACGCAAGCAGACACATTTGAAGCTGATTTATATATCAAATAAAGGCAGACATCTATACGGTGCAGCGTTTTTGCGCTTTAGTGTCAAGGCTGGTCTTAATGGAGAGTGCTCGACTCACATCCATGCACAAGGTCTCTCGCTCTCATTTTCTCTGAGTGATTAAGCTCAATTAACTCATCTCATTAAGGTTAATGATCTACTTCACCATTTTCCACTCCAACTTCTTGGATGAAGGAGCGGCGTGGACTGCAGACGTTATCTTTTACCGAAAGAGGGAACGAATCATTTTCTCTCAAATGACTTTTGTATTGTTTATCTATAATTAGACGATGTGCTTTAATTATTTCATTCTGCTTTCTCTATTGCTTTCTATATTGGTGGTCTATTGTTGTTGTATGGTTGTGAAATGGGCCATTTCAGTCAATGTAGGTGCTATGAAAACCTTCCTACGTTCGGAGCAGAAATATAATCATACTACTATTTTTTTCACAGAATGAAGGATGAGTTGCAATATTTGGCAAAAGGTGTAGCTGTACTGCAAGATTCATATACTTGACTTGACCTTCAGATTCTAAAATGACGAATGAATCTGAAACAATTACATCCTATTGACCCATTGTTTTATCACACTAACAAATAATAAGACACTTTATGCAAAATTAGACAATTCTGTGAGAAAATATGATGAGATATGGCACAAAAAAGTGACCAGTTGCTTGAAAATTGTGTAACAATGTTTAATGTGCCCACATTTTGCATATAGTTTCTTTAATATATATATATATATATATATATATTTATTGAATTAAGAATAAAGGAATTACGACAAGTATCATTAATATTATTGCAATATTGTTCAGTAATTTATTAAGTTATTTTTGAAATAATTTTTATTATTATCATTATTATTAAAGTTTGCTTAACTACTTAACTTTTAAGAAAAATATAATAGCAATGTCACATATTGTATTTAAAAATAAGTAGAAATATAAACTGTATTAATTATTATTATTATTTAAATTATCAAAAACATTAACAATATTTATTATTATTATTATTATTATTATTATTATTATAAATATCAAATGTATTAATGTATTACTATTATTGTTGTTGTTGCTATCAATAACAACAACATTAACAATATTTTTAAGAAACTTTAAGCATTAACAATATATTTATTATTATTATTATTATTGTTATTATTATTATTACTACTACTATCAAATTATTATTATTATTATTATTATTATTATTATTATTATTATTATTATTATTATTATTATTATTATTATTATTATAACAAAAATAAAAACAACATTAACTATATTTTAAATTAACATTTAAAGCATTAAAAATATATTTATTATTATTATACATATTGTTATTATTATTATTATTATTATTATAAAATGTATTAATAAATTATTATTATTATTATTCTTTATTATTATTATTATTATTATTATTATTATTATTATTATTATTATTATTATTATTATTATTATTATTATCATCATCATCATCATCATCATCAAAACAAAAACAACATTAACAATATTTTTAATTAACATTTAAAGCATTAAAAATATACAGTTGAAGTCAGAATTTTTAGCCCCCCTTTTAATTTTTTTCTTTTTTAAATATTTCCCAAATGATGTTTAACAGAGCAAGGAAATATTCACAATATGTCTGATAATATTTTTTCTTCTGGAGAAAGTCTTATTTCGACTAGAATAAAAGCAGTTTTTAATTTTTTTTAAATTTTAAGGTCAAAATTATTAGCCCCTTTAAGCTAGATTTTTTCAATAGTCTACAGAACAAACCATCATTATACAATAACTTGCCTAATTACCCTAACATTACCCTAACCTGCCTAGTTAACCTAAATAACCTAAATAAGCCTTTAAATGTCACTTTAAGCTGCATAGAAGTGCCTGCAATAACATCTAGTAAAATATTATTTACCGTCATCATGGCAAAGATAAAATAAATCAGTTATTAGAAATGAGTTATTAAAACTATTAGGTTTAGAAATGTGATGAAAAAATCTTCTCTCCGTTAAACAGCAATTGGGGACAAAAATACTTCAACTGTATTTATTATTATTATTATTGTTGGTGGTGTTGCTGTTTTTGTTGTTATTATTATTAATATTATTAATATTATTAATATCATCATCATCATCATGATTATTATTAGTATTACTACTACATTTATTTCACAGTAATTTGTACAATATCAACAACAACAATAATGTTGTCATTATATTTTGTTTGATATACAGATCCCAACATTTTTGGACAAACTGTGCAGTCCTACAACACACCAGACCTGGGGGGAAAAAATGCATTTCAAATTGCAATTGATTTTTCTTTTCCCAAATCATAAGCCTTTCGCTTTTCCCCAACATAGCATTGCCCTTAGCCGAATCTACACATCCCAGCATGCACTTAAACATTCATCTCTATTCCACTGACAATCCCGAGCCAGAAAAATCACCTATGCAACCATGAATACTTAAGACGAATAACTAATGCTTTCTACAGCCCTTGGCTAAAAATAAATGTTACAGTTTGCAAAAACATGAGTTATTGAGGAGCAGATTAGATTACTGCGCTTTCAAGGGCATCGTTATTCTTCCCGCAAGCAGAGCAGGTGTTCCGAAAACACGTCCTGGAGTTTCCTTCACTTCATAGTCAAACGGGTGAGAATTTCTGATTAATTACAAGGCAGATCCACTGGGAAAACGATATGTTAACACTCATTAACAGGGCGTAATGGTGTAGAGGGCAAGTCCTTTCAGTGCCAACCTGAGAGAGTGTGTGTGTATATATATAAAGCACAGATAGTGAAGAATCTCAGTAATGACAGATTTGAGCTGAAAAAAAAGCTCTCAGCGTTTTATTAGCTAATCCTGAACAACATTCATCCCCCTCTATCTTGTCCCCGGGGTGCCATCAGTCATTCCACAGGGGTCGATTTCCTGCAATTTTTTTCCGAGGATATCCCTCATAAAGCCTCGCATTATCTCTGGAGACTCTTCTGGAGCTCCCGGTAAAAACACACACTTTGTTGGCAGACAAAAGAGCAGTGTTTCTCTGTTGGGGTGATGGAGGAACGGTGAGAAGATTGTTACCTCCAGCGTGCTAAAACCAAAAGCGAAAGCAGGAGAAAGAGTGTGTGTGAGCGATGGAGAGTTCTGTGGGCATTATATACCTCCTGAATGTGAATCGCACAGATGCTCAGTTCTGCTGAAACTATAAAGCATCAGGGGCTTCATCCCTTACTTTAGGATTGAAGCCACAGGAGAAAGTCAGAAACAAAAAGATGGATCTTGAAATAGCATCTCTTTGTGCTTAGCAGGTCTTCATTAAGAATTAGAGTTGCTCATTTTCTGGTAAGCATGACAATAATTTAGTGTGAAGATAACCATAGCATGTGCTGAATTGAGCATACAATCATTGTTACATTGACTGCATATATTCCTATAGATCTATAGGTATCACTGTAAAAAGTCCATCATTTCAACAGTAAGGAAATGTAAACATTCAGCTGTAAAGTAAAAATCGGTAACCTGGCTAGCAGTGAGTTTTCTTAATATATACAATGAATAACCACGAATTCACTTCACTTTTTATGCCGTTTTGTGGACATCACTGTTTCTTTTAGTTTCTTTTTCTCATCAGTACCGTACATTAAAGTTTTATGTTACATGTAATGTTGACATATATTGCCAATGGTCTTAATTCAACTTCACGTGTGTTATTGTGATGGTGTTTAGGAGTTGTGTGAATGACACAGACCAGCTTCTTCATCATATACCATTTTCATACACACATGCTTATAGCTGTGTTTTCATCTATTTAACATTGCTAGCTATGTTGTGTAGTTGTTAGTAACCTTGGTGTATGACTATAAATTATGAAATACGGTAATTTACGGTAATACGATAACCAGATTTTTTACATTAAATGCCGGCAACCTCAGCTGCCATTTTTTACCATACATTTTTTACAGTGAAGTGTTTTATTTACAAAAGTTGTGCCTACAATTATGCAATATACACAATTTTACAAGTATTTTTTTTTTCATTTCCATCAGTGGCTCTAAAAACAAACATTCATGGAAACTTTTATTGGACAAAAGGTTTTTTGTAGGTCAAAACTGTGCTTTCGATTTTTTTAAATATTCAATCGCTGATGCCTGTTGCCATTTATGTCTATTCTTACTACAAATTACTGATATAATGCCACATTTGTCTGTAATTTTCCATTTAGAAGAGAGATGCAAGTATTTTGATGCAGACGAATGTTGTCAATTATCAACACGTTTAGTGTCTAGCATTTCTTCTTATATTATTATTATCAGATTATTTAAATCCAGTTGTTATTTGTTTGTATTTTCCTCTTTTACTCTAATGAATGTTTGTTTTTATAATTATAAAATTATATTTGAAAAAGTTCATTGTTTATTATACATATATATTTTTATTAATACAATTTTTCTCCAAAAAGCTTCTAGGACCCTATAGTGTGCATGTTTTAAAGGTAGAAACACTAAACATGCTTATTAAAAAAACGATCAATAAGATAATATCCAGGGCTGATTTTATAGATACAATGCTACATTTTTCTAGCTCATCTAATTTGAAAGTTTTTTTAATCTGTGTTTCGACAGCTGAACAAACACCATTCAGGTGCACAACAGTACTCTTTATGAATGTTCAGGTGGTTGATGGTGGCAGGCTCGGTGAAAAGAGTCTATATCAGATAATATAGTCCATTTTGATTAGCATCTTCATAAATAAAATCTTTCACAATTTCACTGGGCTCAATACCAATCCATTGTTGAATTACACACTCTGTAATGAACACATGCAAATCTGCCTTCGGTTCAACTGATTCCAATACATTTAAACATTAGCATGCTATGCTAGAAACCCCAGTCCTTTAAAACATAACAAACAAACATCAGCTGAAATAATCCATTCATTCATTTATTTTCCTTCGGCTTAGTCGCTTTATTTATCAACAGAATGAACCATCAACTTATCCAGCATATGTTTTACACAGCGGATGCCCTTCTAGTCGCAACCCAGTACTGGGAAACACCTACTCTCTTACATTCACACACATACTGTACACTATGGGCAGTTTAGATAATTCGATTAACCTATACATTGTTGGGGACTGTGACTCAAGACTGTGAGGGAAACCAGAGCACCCGGAGGAAACCCACGCAAATACAAGGAGAACATGTAAACTCCACACAGAAATGCCAACTGACCCAGCTGGGACTCGAACTAGTGACTTTCTTGCTGTGAGGCAAAAGTGCTAACCCCTAAGCCACAGTGCTGCCCCAAAATAAACCATTTCAATCAAATAAATCAATTCATACCCCAACAAATTTGATCAATTCGTATATATTTTGATGTTAGCTTGATGCTAAGCTAACGCAAATGCTTTAACAAGCACAAATACACACCGCCCAAACAAATATCAGGGAAAACAGTCTATTAATTTCATTGTTCAATGAAATATAAACTTTATAATGCATTATGGGATCACCCAATCCTCAAATCCCATCTCAAAACAAAGAAACTTTCTTAAAGCGGCATAATTACTCTACATTTCTTCCGTTCGCAACAACCTCCATGTCAGAAGTGCCCACAAAATCCTAAAATGCTAATTTGCCTTCGATCTGAAAAGTCTGCTTGATTAGGAACAAAGGTTTAATTGCAAGAACCGCTAATCGTAAGTCTCTAATCGTCTAATCTAGCGCATAACCTAATTGAAGCGACTCCAGACGGAGCAGGCCACACTGGCTTAAAAAGCTTCAAACCATTAGTAGCCGAATGGACAAACAATGCTGTTTTAATTTAATCTATATGCGCTTCAGAGTCACATCACATTTTCCTAATCGAACCACAGCCAGTCTTGGTCTTCAGAGCGCACCGTCTGCTTTTAAGAGACAGACAGAAAAGTCGAGACTGGAGCTAATTATGTATCCCTGGGTGAGGAATTCCTGCAGAATCAGTCCAATTCGGAGAGGGAGCGTCTTCCCAGATGATTAATTAGGCACTAGTGTGTGTATGTGTGTGTGTGGATGAAATGGAAACTGATAAGACTCAAATCAAAGTCTGGATCTCACTGACAGTAGGAGGAAATACTGTATGCTCATATATGCTGCCTTTAGGTGTCTTGTCTTCAAATAAAGAATGTCGTTTGGTTAGATGGGCATGCAGGATGGCGAGGGTGGCTCTTATTAGTGCAGTCCGCTGTGTGGGTACATTTTAATGTGTTCTCCAGCAGACGAGGTTCAATAAAGGGCTGCTTGGTCATTAAAAATGCATCCATCTCAATTAGTTGATGAGTTTGGTGATTTCCCACACAGTATCCATTATATGGATTCAATAGCAGACAAAGGATACTCACAGGTGTTCTGCGTGTGTGTTTTGGAGAAATTACGTCTTCCCATATTAACTGAGACAGTGTGGGGAAAGTAATTAAACAGACTAGGTAATTACATTGAAGGTTAAAGCAATGAAACTGAAGAAGCATCCAATGTTTTCTTTCTGTAGACTACACATTTAAAATGCTGGGTTGTTGTAAGCCAACATTGGGTCAAATATGGTTAAATACAAAGTACATTTTATTCAATTAGCTGTACAAAAATGCTGGGTTCCAAACAATTCATTCATGTTGTCTCAACTAAGTTAGCTTAACAAATTTAAGTGGATTAAACATAAAATAATTAAGTTGTCCCACAAAAACCTTCTCAGGAGTTTAAATAAGCAGCTAAAAATAACGCTTTTGAGTGCATTTAAATGATACTTTTTATCCCAATGGTTAGGTCTGTCCAAATCTTACAACAACTGAAATTAAAACACACATTGTCTAATACGCCGCTCTCTACACTGCTCTTCGTCGTCACCACTACCAAACCGACCAATCCCAAAGCTTGCGTTACATGTCGTTGTGATGTGTAGATATATATATTTTTGTAACTTATTTTTTTTTACATATTATCAGAATAATAAGTATAAATCATAATATAATAAGTATAAATTAGCCTTAATAGAGCAGGGTCATGTGACTCCACAAACACAAGGGAAAAAATTGAAATATAATAATAATAATAATTGAAAAAATTGACGTGGATAAATTAGATCGATTATTGGTCTGAATGTCAATTTCAATTACTTTTCGATTAATTGCCCAGCCCGATTCAGAACTACTAATGAACAGGTAAGATCTTAATAATAGTCAGGTAATAAACCAGTAGTTAATAGTATGAATTTTGACCTATACTAAAGTGTTTTAGTTTTTCTATTTCTTTTTTGATTGGCTATACAGAATAAACCACAGCCATCCATTGACTTTAGGTATCTTGCAAAAAACTAGTAAAATATCATTATGGCGATGACAAAAAAAAAGTTATTAATTTTATTATGTTTAAAATGTGTTAAAGTTCTCTGTTAAACAGCATTTGGCATATTTTTGAATAAATGATTACAAATTTCATAGGAGGGCTAATAAGATTTAGTGTAGTGCACTAAGGGCTATTGGAAGGAAAAACAAAACGTTGGATAATTATTAAAAATGTCATGCCAATTCAATTGTCCTTATATCAAAAAGAAAAAGGGGAAAAAACATGCAGGAAAAGAGAAATATCATAGTGAAGACCCTCATGACTATGTGTTTAGGTTTAGGTTTAAAATACCAGATGTCTGTTTGACCCCATGAGAAGGGTAGCAGTTATTTTTATATCTTTTTATATCTGCAACGATTCTAAAAAAAAAAAAAAAAAAGTATTGTTTATGCTGATGAAAAAAACCACATTGAAATGTGTCACTTTAACATACTGTAACTGTTAACTTGTACATAACCCCAGAACTCTCTTTGAATATGACACTAACCTCAAGCTTCTACTGTAGATAACGGGACACCAGAAATGACTGCAACACTGACTTCAGCTCATCTGTTCAGCCTGGACTCAAAGTGATGAACATAAATGACATCTCCACTGTCGATCCGTCTCTTCACAAGCTACCGTCAGACTGTCAGGCCTGTCATTTTGCTTCCTGTCCCTGGAGACAAGTGATGATGATATTCACTGTAAGCTTACAGCACACCCTCTCTCACCTTCTTTCACAATGTCAAGGGGCGTTTTTATATGGTAAATACTGGTATATGGAAGACTACAGGAATTACTTAACACACACAATGATTGTGCTGAATACATATACAGTTAAAGTCAAAATTAAGTGAATTTATTTTTCAAATATTTCCAAAAAATATTTACCAGAGCAAGGAAATTTTCACAGTATTTCCTATACTATTTTTTCTTTTGAACAAAGTTTTATTTGTTTTATTTTGGATAGAAGGAAAGCAGTTTTCAATAAAAAAAATAATAATAATATTATTAGCACCCTTAAGCAATATATCTTTCTGACTGTCTACAAAATAAAGTACTGTTATGCATTATCCAGTTCAGTTATTAGAAAACAGTTATTAAAACTATTACGTTCTAATAATTCTGAATTCAACTGTATATAGTCAGAAAATAAACAATTTGCAGTTTTGTATTTTGTTCTGTTGAAACGTACTATCAATCAATCAATCAATCAATCAATCAATCAATCAATCAATCAATCAATCAATCAATCAATCAATCAATCAATCAATCAATCCACCAACAAACCAACCAACCAATCAATCAATCAAACCAATCAACCAACCACCCAACCAATCAGCCAACCAATCAATCAAAATCAACCAACCAATCAAACAATCGATCAATCAATCAACCAACCCATCCATCAATCCATCCAACCAATCAACCACCCGACCAACAAACTAATCAACCAACCAATTAGATAAATCAACCAATCAACTAACCAACCAACCAATCAAATCAATTAACCAACCAACCACCCAACCAACCAACCAATAAATAAACCAATTAATTAACCAACCAACCAATCAATTCATAATTTAATCAATCAATCAATCAATCAATCAATCAATCAATCAATCAATCAATCAAATCAATTAATCCAATCAACCAACCAATCAATCAACCAACCAACCAACCACACAAACAACAAACTAATCAACCAATCAATCAACCAATCAAGCAACCAACCAATCAATCAAATCAATTAATCCAATCAACCAACCAATCAATCAACCAACCAACCAACCAATCAACCAACCGACCAACAAACTAATCAACCAATCAATCAATTAAATAAATCAACCAACCAACTAATTGACTAACCAAAGAATCAACTAACCAACCAATCTAATCAATTAACCAACCAATCAACCAGCCACCCAGCCAACCAACCAACCAACCAACTAGCCAACCAATGAATCAATCAATAAATCAATCAATAAAAACCAATCAATCAACCAACCACTCAACCAATCAATTAGTTAACCAACCAACCAATCAATCCATCCATCCACCAACCAATCAACCAACCAATCAACCAATGAATCAACCAATCAATTAACCAACCAACCAACCAACCAACCAATCAAATCAATGAATCCATAAATCAAACAACCAATCAATCAATCAATCAATAAAATAAAATCAATCCAATCAACCAACCAATCAACCAACCAACCACCCGACGAACAAACTAATCAACCAACCAGTCAATCAATCAATCAAATAAGTCAACCAACCAATCAACTAACCAACCAATCAAATCAATCATCCAAGCAATCAAATAAAAAAAATAAAAAATTTAATTAAATTAAATCAGTCAATCAAATTACTCAATCAGTCAATAAACATTATATGTCAAGGATAATTTGTAAATCGAGGTAATAAATAAATGTGATAAATAAATGTAATAAATAAATTCATTTATTACAGAAAATGTAAATGTACTGGTAATTTTCTGCAAAGACATTATCTGCTTTCAGCTTTTTTATATATAGATGAGCAATTCCAAGCAAAAATACGTTTGAGACAAAAAATTTCCATCTTATTTTTAAACTTCCTTCTAATCAAAGACTTCTGTGAAGATTCACTATGAGTATAATGAGGCACTGCAACACACTCATTTATGAATTCTACATATACTGTAAATCACCTATAGTTTTTAGTATTACAAACCTATACTAGCTTCCTGGAATCAAATTCTGACCACAGAATACAAAACAGAGTCCTTCACTTTAATGCTCCCTGTCTTCACAAGACTGTTTCCCGCTCCAAGCCAATTCAAGGGTCCAGGTTTCGAGAACATCATTCTGTTCCCAGTATGACATGAGCAGACCTGCACTGTGCATATGAAAATACACACACACATAGACGCACACACATGCACGCAGCTTCAGAGAGAGTGAAAGGTGAGAGTGTGAAAACAGAGTGTTGGTGAGAGGTTACTAGATAAGAGGACAGTGACTGTCTCTCTACAATGACATACTGCACTCTCATTCTCTCTGTCTCTCTCACACACATACACTCAGCCTTTCCACTGAAATAGTATTGATGCTCATATTAGGGTCAGTACATGCTGAAAATATGGCTTTGTGGTTTGTGTGTATGTATTATTATTAAATTAAAACAGTGTTATAGGAAAACAACATTTTTATTATATGTGTCATGTGGAGAAAATGTGTTTTCAAGTAACAAAACAATACAAGTGTAATACGGCTTTGAATTGTTTTGAACATATTATTTATGTTAAATAATAATAATGACTAATATTATGTACGTTTTCAGTGTTTAAAGTTGAATTATTGTTTGTGGAATTCACAAGCAATTTCTGAGTGAAAATGTGTTGTTGTTTTTTTCAGTGTACATATTTGTGTAATACTTTTCCTCTGTAAACTAATCAGACAAATGGATCTGACATTACAGTTTTACATTTTTGAGCTTAGAAGATTTTTAATTTTGGCTGACAAATGGATAGGAATTTGGGACTGGGCCAAAACTGGTTTGTGGAAAATGGATTTAAACAGTAAAATGAATTGAGGCCATCTGTGATCATCAATGTGACCGTCAAGTCAAGTCAAGTCAAGTCAAGTCAAGTCAAGTCAAGTCAAGTCAAGTCAAGTCAAGTCAAGTCAAAAATAAAATAAAATAAAATAAAATAAAATAAAATAAAATAAAATAAAATAAAATAAAATAAAATAAAATAAAATAAAATAAAATAAAATTAAATTAAATTAAATTAAATAAAATTAAATAAAATTAAATAAAATAAAATAAAATAAAATAAAATAAAAGGATGATTATTGTCATTACTCCTAATAGTAATAACTATTAGTGCCATTAGCTGTCTTGTGCAATAAAATGTGTTAAACAAAAATAAATTTAATAAAATACAACAACTATTAACTACACCATTAACTGTCTTGTAAAAAATAAAATAAAATAAAAATAAAATAGCTGAGCCATTGATTGTCTCATTCAATAAAATGTGAAACAAAATATAATCAAATTTAATAAAACAACTATTAACCGCACAATTAATTGTCTTGTCTAAATAAAATAGAATAGAACAAAGTAAAATAAACCACGCCATTGACTGGGTCACACCCACAGCCAATTATCAGTGCTTCTACAACAAAACAAAACAAAACAAAACAAAACAAAAGAAACTAAACGAAATGAAATTAAATAAAATAAATAAATATAAATATAATAAACTAACCACACCATCAACTGCCTTGCACCCACAGCGGGTTATCAGTGCTTCTACAATAAAAAATAAAATAAAATAAAATAAAATAAAATAAAATAAAAATAAAATAAAATAAAATAAAATAAAATAAAATAAAATAAAATAAAATAAAATAAAATAAAATAAAATTAAATAAAATTAAATAAAATTAAATTAAATTAAATTAAAATTAAAATTAAAATTAAAATTAAAATTAAAATTAAAAATAAAATAAAATTAAACTAAAATTAAATTAAATTAAATTAAATTAAATTAAAAAATAAAATAAAATAAAATAAAATAAAATAAAATAAAATAAAATAAAATAAAATAAAATAAAATAAAATAAAAAATAAAATAAAATAAAATAAAATAAAATAAAATAAAATAAACGTGCCATCAACCTGTCTCGCACCCACAGCCGGTTATCAGTGCTTGGCTGTTGGTGCTTTGGGCTGGATATTATCAGCTGCTTCAAAACTCATTTCAGAATTCAGGATAATCCGCAATTAAGCTGAGAGATGATGGTGTTGATTGCCACCCCATCTTGCCAAGCTTCTTACAGGGGGTGAAAAAATTGTGATTTAGTGCGAAGCGCCAACAGAGGTAAAGGGTCTCCCAGCAGGCAGGGTGGGTTGGCGAACACTGGCAAAGTGCTGACGAGCCAGAGAAATGATTGGAAGAGCAATTGCACACTAGAAGCACACACACACACAGAAAAAAACCTCAATATCATCTCTGAAGGAGCCGTGCCTCTATTGTGGGCCGTAAAAACGCAATCGATCACCTTGGTGGAGCTTAGAGTCACCGGTTAAATGAATTTACACAACACATTTGCTTCTACGAAGGCTTCATTTTCCGATCTGCCGCTTTGTTGCATTAGAGGTGAGAAATGCTGTTAGACCATACTAAATAAGATGTCACGAATAAGCATGGGATATGTTGAGGCACATGGGAACACGTAGCGCTTCTTTACTGTGCAAACAATCCAATAAAAACGTCCACGCGACCTGCAATTACGCACATATATGACACCCCCTGCCAAACCAATAAAAACTACAGGGGGTTTGACAAGCGCCGTAACGCTTTGGCGTGTATTATGAATGACAATCCACATCAAACCGGCCCAGGAGGGTTGTATATATGTGGTATACGTCCTCACTGAGACCCCGCTGAACCCTGAGATTCAAGCGGCCCGCTTTTGGAAAACACTTGCTTCTGCACTGCAGGCCCTGCCATCCACACATTGGCTGATTTATGATGGTCTGTCAGAGCTAATACAGCCTGCTTTACATGCTTGCTTCTAAGCTAAAAGACAGCCAGATTCATCTGAGAGAGCTCTTTCTGCCACAATGGCGCTACTAAATAACAGACAACACACTTGCTGCTGAAAACAGTGGATGTATGGCGAACATATGCACGTCTGATTTGCATAATATGCATTTGTAGGCAAACACAGATGTTATTTAGATGAGGAAAGGCTGAGATGTCTTGTGATTTAAGTCAATGCTGATTTAAGTCTTCTTGGTTATTAATGTCTCTGTAACTGATGGTTTTTGTAAGGGAGGCTTCTGAAGTGTTGTTAAAAAATGCAAAGGAGATGTTTGTGAATTTTGGTGAATTAAAGATGCAAAGCCACAGAATTAAAGAATGGATTGAACATGTATTATACTGTCGGTTAGTGATTTATAACAATAAAAGAAATTATTAATGAATCACATCCTATGAAATATTACATTTATTTAATTAAATGCCATTTTGATTTGTTTGATAACAATAATAATAATAATTTGCATTATTGCTATTATTTATATTATTTTTATTACTACTACTACTATTATTTGTGGTCATTCCCACAAAAACTGAAATTAATTATTAAAAGTAAAAGGAAAAACAGAAGAAGCTTGTTTGTTACTGGTTGTTGTTTGTTGTTGGTTACTGTTGTTTGTTGTTGGAAGCTTGTTGTTTGTTGTTGGTTACTGATTTATAATATAAACAATACAAAATATAACATTTAAAATGAAAGAAAATCCTATCAAATCTCAGCAATAATTTATTTTAACAAAATAAAATGTAATTTCTGTTTTATTATTATTATTATTATTAATAATAATAATAATAATAACAATAGTAAAATGATAATAATTTGTTGTCATTTCCACTTACACTGAACTTTATTCTTACATTAAAAGTAAATATTTACTATTTATATAAAATATATTTCTATAAAATATTATAAATTTAGGCAACATGGTGGCTCAGTGCTTTACACTGTCGTCTCACAGCAAGAAGGTCGCTGGTTCAAGTCCCAGCTGGGTCAGTTGCTATTTCTGTGTGGAGTTTGCATGTTCTCCCTGTGTTGGCGTGGGTTTCCTCCGGGTGCTCCGGTTTCCCCACAAGTCCAGAGACATGCGGTATAGGTGAATTGAATAAACTAAATTGTCCGTAGTGTAGTGTGTGAATGAGAGTGTATGGATGTATCTCCGTACTGGGTTGCAGCTGGAAGGGCATCCACTGTGTAAAACATATGTTGGATAAGTTGGCGGTTCATTGCGCTGTGGCAACCCCTGATGAACAAAGGGACTAAGCCAAAGAAAAATTAATGACTGAATTATAGATGTATTACTTTAAAGCACTTTAGATAAAATCATCTGCTAAATACTAAAATGTAAATTCATATTTTAAGATGTGGAAACAGGGTGGGAACAGGCTGATTCAAGACAACTCAAATCTCAAATCATTTCTATAACAGTTTTTCCTGGCTCATAAACAGTTAAAGCCTTAACTTCATCATTACATGTTCAGAAAAGAAAGCTAAAGACTCTAAATTATAAGAAAATACACATGCACTAATAGTTTTCATTTACAGTAAGTGTTAAGTATTTAGATATCCTCCGTAGCATTAAAAATAGACAAAAATATGTGATTAAGACACGGTATGAGAACAGATCTAGCAACATGAGTATATGGACAACACAGAACAGACAATTTGGTGTTGGGGCAATCTAAAGAGAAATATTTGAGTTCATATTGACGTATGACTTCTGACTCTCACCTAAAGCATACATGCTTAAAATAATAATAATAAATAATAATAAAAGACAATAAAGAGTATAAAAAATAATCTAGAACAACTATGGTCTTCTTTCTGGATACGCATGCAGTATCACATCACACGAATTGCACTATACAGCCTTTATATTCAAAACAACAACAATAACTTGCGAGGACAAAAAACTTCTAAATGGTAAGACATGTTTAAACACACATAAGACATCAAGCCACAGCAGAAACAGCATGTGTGGCCTTGCAGGATTTGAGAAAATCTGTGTTCTGTAAGTCACTGCCAGTGCTGCTTCATTAAGAGTCTTAATGGTGATGTTTAATTAGTGGTTTCTCACTCACAACCACTGATTTATGAATATGTGTGCGTCAATGAGCAAGACAGAATGCATACAGATCATGAAATGTTTACACAACACACACACACACACACACAAACTGGCATGCACACAGGCACTAATGCATCTTTAATCCCATATAGAAAACTGATACGAGGCAATACAAGCAAATCACAGACACCGTCAAAACAAATGCAGGGTTCCAGGGATTTAGTGATTTGGGGGCCCTAATCAAATCATGAGGCCCAAAAGTTTTAAAATGCACCTTTTTTATATATTTTGCTGTTTTAAATATCACTCAATCTTCTTTTCTAGATTTTATCTAAATGCTTATGTAGCATCTTGTAACATCTTGTAAAACTTTTAAAGTGATTTGTTTTAAAATCTTAATCTTAAAATGAATAAAAAATAATAAATGAACTAATTCATTTTTAAAATTAAATCTTTACTGATTTGTCTGCTGAACTGGTCCAAGATTGAGATTGGGGAACACAAATTAAAGTTTTTAGACCCTCAACGTACAAAATATGATAGAAAATGATGTTATATATAATCTAAAGGTGTAATTTATACTTCTAGGTATTTATTTGGGGTCCCTCAGATTTCCTGGGGCAATAATTGGCAGATTACCGTGTTTATTGGTTAAATCCGCCCCTGCATTGTAAAAAGTGATTAGTTACTTAAAGTGAGTAAACCAATTGCCTTAAAAGCAACAAGTTTACATTACAAAAATAATGTAAATAAATCCATTGTAACTTGAAACTGTTAAGCTGACATAATTTTTATAATTATGAAAATTGTACTTACTTTGTCAACTAATCCCTTTTTACAGTGTCAGACTTTTAGCATGTCTGTTTTGAAATAATTACTGTAATAATCAAAAGATTACATATTTGGTGCTTCAATAAGCCTATAAAATCTCCAATTATAGCCTGTACTGAATTTAGAAGACACACTGGAGTTTGGAAGAGCAGATTTTGCTTTACTGTATGTCATTTTGCTAGATACAGAAAAGCTAGGAAAAAACTAATTTAATAAAGGTGTATTGGAAAAAAGTGCTTTGTTTATTTTATTAAAAAAAAAAGTGAGTGTAATTTGCATAATTATAAAAATTAAGTCAACTTAGTTCCAAGTTACAATGGATCTACTTTTTTTTTTTTTTTTTTTTGTAATGTCAACTTGTTGATTTTTAGGCAATTGGTTTACTCGCTTTAACTAATCACTTTTTTACAGTGTAGTTCCACAACACAAATTGATTAAGTTAACTTAACAAATTTAAGTGGACTGAACATAAAACATTTAAGCTGTCCCAAAAAAAAAAATCAAGAATTATGTTAAGCTCATTTTAAATAAGTAGTTTGAACAAGCAGCAAATCAATGTATTGAGTATATTTGACATTAATTTGTGTGGAATACACAGATAAAAAATAAAAAATAAATAAAAAAATAGATTTCATATGCAACATCTACTTCAAAACACTGCATATTTATACGTTCAGATACAGTATATTAGCTATAATGAGAGAGAGTAAATAAGACCCACTCAAGTTCATTATATCGCTCACGGTTAGACGTACTGTTCATTTAAGCAGATTTAATCAATCTAAACAGGATATTTAATAATGTTGGTACATACAATAGCCAAAAATGAATGTAAAATCTAGTTAATTAAATCGAACTTGAACCGGATTCATTGTTTTGAATCTAATGCATCTCTAGCTGATGTTATGCTGACATCTACTGGATGAATCTGAGCCTTACAGCCCAGAGCGTATATTTGTTAGAGGGCAGCGACAATATTTGGATTTTAAAATGACTAAATTGCAATATATTGTTTGAATGTTGCTATGTAAAACCATTTTCAAAAGCAATGTGAGGTAAACAAACGTTATTACTCACAGTTTTCATCTTCAGCGTTGATTTGCTTTCGTCCACTTTGACAGGTGTGACTGACCAGATTACTCGTCTCACGTGATGGCGACGTAATTAAAGCACGTGCACTATTTGTCGCGTTTATTTGGCGTTATAACACTGATGTCCACTAGAGAACGTTCATTGAAACAATTCTGACTTGATAGATTTGGTCATTTCATATTATTTATTTATATTTAAAATGTATTTAGATGTTTTTGTATGTTCTCTTTATTTCTGTCAGTGAGTGGAGCTTGAGATATTTGCAAAAGTTATGGTAACACTTTATTTTGATGGTCCATTTGAATATTAGTAGACTGCTTTATATCTTTTGATATGCTCCATCAACAGACATTTAACTGACTATAAGAAACTTTGCAAGTCAATTTACACTAACCCCAATCCCAACCTAACAGTCTACTCATAATCTAATGAGAATTAGTTGGCATGTAGATGCAATGTAACTTCAATTCATCAAACGGACCATCAAAAATAAAGTGTGACCAAAGTTATAGCTTTTTTTAAATACATTTCTGCTAAACGTTGCAATTAAATTTAAACAGCATTCATATCAAACTTCCTGTACAGTTCAGCCCTTTACTTTAAAACTATTTTTTAAGTAATCTGGTGAATTTATAAACAAACAAATTTATAAACGTTGGCTGTTCTTCAACACAGTAAAAATCTAATTAGTTTTTAAATAAATTAATTTTAAATTAATTTAATAATATAAAATTAAGCAACCAATGAATAATTATTGTAACTGTTCTTTTAACAATGCATATTTTACAGTGTAAATAGTTGTCATGCTATCGCTATAATCATCTATCCAACAGTTTTAGCAAGAAACACCTGCCATAGGCTATATTTAAAAATATTATGGAAAACTTTCACAGAACAGTGGTAATATTTAGTTAGCATTCATTTTCTTTTCGGCTTAGTCCACATTTCGCTGCAACACATCACTGGGAAACACCCATACACTCCCATTCACACATATACACTACAGATAATTTAGCCTACCCAATTCACATTTAGCACGTTTTTGGACTTGTGGGGGAAACCGGAGCACCTGGAGGAAACCCACACAAACACGGGGAGAACATGCAAACTCCACACAGAAACGCCAACTGACCCAGCCGGGGCTCGAACCATTGACCTTCTTAGCAACACAATGATTTTTTTTAGGAACGATTCAAACATTCTTTGATTTAAGGTAGCAACTTTAATTGCAAATGTCCAACACGGTTATAAAACATACCGTAACAACAATGAGAAAAAGGGAAGCATTTTGTTGGGCAATATTTTTATTTGTGATATTTACTGATGTACAGTAGCTACAGGTCAAAATAACAATGTGAATCATTCAAAATACGTGTAAAATTCGAATGAAGTCGCTTTAAAAATCAAACAGTGGTTTATAAATATTATCAAACATAAAAATAAGCTGAAAAACAAGCGTATAAACAAAAAGGACATTATAATGGTGGTGTTGTGCAGCTGATGACAAAAAAAAGATGTCATGTACAATAAATACATTCACTAATTTACAACCCACTAATTTACAGTAATTCCTGTAGATTTTTGTGATTAGTGGGTGTTTCGTTTATTTTTGCTTTTCAATTACGAACTTGATTTCTGCTCCGACAACGGTTAATGTTGAAAAGTGTAACAAAGTGACTTTTAGTGACATTTTGAATTGTTTGAAACTGTTGATCATGTAAATTATTATACAAAACCAATAATGTGCTGCTAGAATTTTCTGTAATTGTACATTATTACTATGTCTTACACAAGATATTGTTTTAAACTACAAAAAAGTCCATAAAAGTCACTTTGTTAAAGTACAGAGTTAAATACTCACATCAAAACCTGACGGAGCACAGATGAAGGTGCCATAATGCGACTGCAAAGCAAATCTAAACAAAAACTAAATAACTAAATGAACCCAGCAAGCATTTTTTTGTTTTTAAAAGATGTCTAATAGGTGTCTAAACATAGTCGTCTTGGCTAAAACAAGGCGAAATTTGGGCTGTCAGTGAAAATCTAATAGACATCAAAGAATAAACCAAAACAAATCAAATAAACAGAATGACTACACATATAAAGTCTGTCTAATCTGTGTATTTGATGACTAGTCTAGTTTTGGACTATTCTTAGACATCTATTAGATTTTCACTGACAGCCCAAGTTTAACCTTAATTTCAATTCAATTCAATTCACCTTTATTTGTATAGCGCTTATACTATACAAATAAATATATTTCTCCAAGTTGTGTACATTTAGATGTCTATTAGAGGTCTACTAAACAAAAAATTGTTTGCTGGGAATGAATGAACATATTTTACACTGTATGTCTGAATAAATGATCAAAAATTAACCATATCCTGCTACTATACTATATATATATATATATATATATATATATATATATATATATATATATATATATATATATATATATATATATATATATATATATATATATATAACGATGTTATATATAACACTGTTTCATTGATTGATTGTGGATAGTTTATTTTATACAAACACTCTCAAACAAACTTCATCTGCACCATGAGATCATCCTGTTCGGACTTTATGTTTTTCATCTCGGGAGGATTTTGCAAGTCTTGACAGTCTTATTTTTGCCTACAGGCCTAAAGTGGTCCAGGCCAGAGCCAGCAGCAGCACAGAGACCACACTGGCAGATTCAACACCCATGGTTGCTTTACCTGAACACAACACAAAACAACAAGAAGACAAATGGATTGAACATCAAACTGCTTTGAACATTTTAATTATTGAGGTGAATACTCTAGCGATCAAGTTTGGGATCAGTACAGTTTTTAAAATGTTTTTACAAGAAGCCTATTCTGCTTATAAAGGCTGCATTTATTTTATTAACAATACAGTAAAAATGGGAAATATTACTATAGTTTAAAATAACTGTGTTCTTATTGAGTGTAGTTTTAACTTCAATTTATTATTGTGATTTAAAGCTGAATTTTTCTGCATGATTACTTCATTGTCCTTTGGAAATCATTCCAACGGGCATCACAACAACATCAAATTGGCATTTACGTCAAACATGCAAATCAATTTGATGTCTAAACCTTGATGTGACATCCACACATTGATGTTTTTTTCCCATCAAAACACAAAAAACCCCACACAAAAACACATCAAAAATCAATTACAGGACTGCCAGGTAATCTATTCTTGAAGTGTTTTTTGAGATCAATGTTAGATGTCAATTAGATGTCATTTTGACATCAAGGTAGTCGATTAACATCAAAACTATTTGCATTTTGACATGTTTTTGATGTCGTTTAGTGTGACCACAGGGATTACCATATATATGTTTTCAATTGTGAATTTCAGATTTAATTTCTGACCTGATAATCATGAATATTAATTAAACACTGACCCTGTACTCTGATCTGTGAAATAGGTCCATCTCCTCCCTCACAGCGAGCTCGCAGCTCTATGACGTAATCACCGGTTTCTGGCATGGGGAAGTCAATGTAGTGCCTGCCGGTGGTGTAAAGCTTCCCATAACGCTCACCTTCCTTCCGGAACAAAATCTGAGTAAAAGACAACACTTTTTTCAGTGATATCAACACACATAGCAAACATTTTACTAACTTAAATAATAATATAATGTATGAAAAAAAGAGCAGAAATAAAGTATATATACAGTGAAAGTCAGAATTATTAGCCCCATGAATTATTAGCCCCCCTGTTTATTTTTGTCCCCAATTTCTGTTTAATGGAGAGAAGATTTTTTCAACACATTTCTAAACATAATAGTTTTAATAACTCATTTCTAATAACTGATTTATTTTATCTTTGCCATGATGACAGTAAATAATATTTGACTAGATATTTTTCAAGACACTTCTATACAGCTTAAAGTGACATTTAAAGGCTTAACTAGGTTATTTAGGTTAACTAGGCAGGTTAGGGTAATTAGGCAAGTTATTGTATAATGATGGTTTGTTCTGTAGACTATCGAAAAAAAATATAGCTTAAAGGGGCTAATAATTTTGACCTTAATATGGTTATTAAAAATGTAAAACTGCTTTTATTCTAGCCAAAATAAAACAAATAAGACTTGCTCCAGAAGAAAAAATATTATCAGACATATAGTGAAAATTTCCTTGCTCTGTTAAACATCATTTGGGAAATATTTAAAAAAGAAAAAGAAATTTCAAAGGGGGGCTAATAATAATGACTTCAACTGTACACTGTAAAGAATGTTGGGTTTCCAGATAATTCCTTCATGTTGTCCCAATACAAACCGATTAAGTTAACTCGATCATTTTAACAAATTTAAGTGTACTGAACATAAAACAATGAAGTTGTTCCAAAAAAGCTTAGGAATTGTGCCGTTTCTACCAATTTTATATATATATATATATATATATATATATATTAAATGATAAATTGAAACAAAATGGCAATAAAATAAAATGAGACATGCACTATAGGTGAATTGGATTATCTAAATTTGCTTTAGTCTATTAATGTGAATGTGAGTGTGTATGGGTGTTTCCCAGTACTACTGTAGGTTACAGCTAAGCCGAAGGAAAATGAATAAAAAAAATAATAATAAAATAATAATAATAATAATAATTAAATAAAATTTAATTAAATTAAATTAAAAATAAACAATAAGGGCCATAAATGTAGGTTCCAAAAATAAAATAAAATTTCAATTTATAAATATCCATTAAAATAAAGATATTACAATTGTAGTTCTAGTAATAAAATAAAAAAAATCTATGAAATTGAATAACAAAATAAATTATAAAAAGAAATCGAAAGATAATAGGACTGACAAGCCATTGGTCAACAGATTTCTAATAAAACTTTAACTACGACCAGCTCACCTTGTACCCCTCCACATAAGACTCATTCCAGTAGTTATAGATGTGATCCCAATACAGATACAGCCATTTGCGTGTAAAGCTGACATATTTGTAAACTCTCAAACGGCGGCTTGGGGCTGAAAGCACAACATACAAATACAGTATTGCCTCTTATTTTAAAATATAACAGCAGTAATAAAGATAAGACTTTAAAGATGTAATAAAGTCTTACGGGGTCTCCTGGTAAACATTTCACAGTGTTCGCTTGGTGGTCCCAGTCCTGCACCATTAAACGCTCGCACCTCTATAAGGTAATGTGAATCTGGTCTCATGTTTTCCAGACGGGTTTGGTTTACCGTTCTGTGAACAATAACTCGAGATGCAGCAGCTTCATTATCATCATATTTTCTCCAGTAGCGAATCTGCAAAATCAAATGAAGATACGTGAGGAGCAGGGCGTCATGATTATTCGCTGTTGTAGACCCAAACTAACCTGGTATCCGTCGACCCACATTGGGGGTGCCTGGTAGACTGGTAACCACCAGACTAAAGCCTCAGTGGAGGTGACCTGACGGGCATACACATCTAGTGGAGCTTCAGTTGGTGCTGAGGGGGATAATGCATAAAGGATGACTTGACTAAGCTATTTTTTAAACTAAATTCAATTAAACAAAAATTTGGATGGATGGATGGGTGAATAGATAGACAGACAAACAAACAAACAAACAAACAAATAAATAAATAAATAAATAAATGGTAACAATTTGTTTTAATGGCCTTTATTGCATATTTTGTTGACTAAAAATTGCATTGCAACTACATGCCAATTACTTCTCATTTGAGTATTAGTAGACTGTCTGCTTAATATCTGCTGAAACTGCTCCTTCAACAGACATTTAACTGACTGTAAGAAACTTTGCATGTCCACTTACACTAACCCTAACCCCAACCTAAGTCTACTTACAATCTAATGAGAATTAATTGGTATGTATATGCAATGTACCTTAAATTCAATATAATGCATTAAAGAGACCATTAAAATCAAGTGATACCTTGATATTTGATCTTATTATTTATAGATTTAGTGTATAATTGTGCTTTACTGATAATTTCTTGCTTATTATTTTCTATCTGACCCTAGATTAACTAATAAAGTAACAAATAATAATAAAATAAAAATATATAACAATTATGGAAAATTAATAAATAATAAGAGATACTACTTCTGTCATTGAAAACTATACTGTAAACGATAACAAATGAGATATAAAACAATCAAATTCATTTAAAGAATAACAGATAGATATATTATGTGCATCAAAGAATGTTATAAAAATAACATAATAATAAAATAATAAAATAAAATTATATTTTTTTTAATCCAGTAATAATAAAATCATTGGGAGAGAACACATCTAAAAATTGTATAAAAACATGTAAAATAAAATGTATTAGAAAACACAATAACTCCAAATATAGCATGGTTATCGAGCTGTACTGCAAATGCCCTTGCATTTTTGCTAGCAAGACGGTGTATTCTTTTATTATGAAAACAAAGATTTCCCCCGAGTTTTGACAACTAGTTGCGAGATGCAATGAGCTTCATCCATTTACAATAAAAGGCAAAACTAGGGCTTTTTCTGAAACATGGGACCCATTTAGAATTTTATTTTCTGAGCATGTCAGTATCTCTACAAACTGTCAATCTAAATCTTAGGGCCTTTCAATTGCAAAGTACTTTGTATAAATACCTGAGGATTAATGTTTGTAATATTGGGTTATCAAGGTATGTGTGTATTCGGTACAGATTTTCTATTTTTACATTTATTGATTTTTTTTTATTAATTCATTTTTTATTTATTTATTTATTTATTTATTTATTTATTTATTTATTTATTTATTTATTTATTTATTTATTTATTTTCTTCTTTTCTCTCTTAGATAAATGTAATTTCAACTTGTTTAGAGGGTAGGGGTGGGAATAATATTTGTTTAAATTTCTCTGTAAAATTACTTTGTTATATTTGTAAAAGTTTAATAAAGAGATTAAAAAAAGAAAACACAATAAATAAATAAAATAGTTTTAAAATAGTTTTAAAAATTATAATATTAAAATAAAATTCCAAAAATAATATGAAATTAATAATAAAAAAAACATATTTATTAAATTAAAGAATCCATACATTATAAAGCCATACAATCCATACATCTACATATAAAAATACCTATACATATATCAAATTCTCACCTATTCTTGGTGAGTAGACCACTGATATAAGACTTGCAGGTCCTTCTCCTTTGTTATTGAAGGTGCTGACTTTGATCTGTATCTCAGTATCTGGTGTCATGCTCTCTTTGTACACATAACGTCTGGTCTCGGGATCCTCCACGGTTGACCATTTCCACTCATAATCCTCATGTTGCTTAAACGCCACAACATAGCCAAACTTTTTCCCAAAGAAAAACTGAGGTTTCACAGGCTGCAGTGGAATCAAGGAACACATTAGGAATGCACAACTGACTGCTAATTAAGAAGTCTAGCAATAATGCATGTGAACACGTACATTCCAAGTCACGATTAACTCTCCACTTATTCCCACTTGTCCAATGACATCAGAAGGAGCTACTGTTGGCCCTGAGACAAAAACAAATCTGGGTGAGACTATGAGGGATGCAAATGTAAATTTATTAATTACTATATAAACTTACTGGCATCCCATGTCTTGATTTTAATAGACGGACGGCTGTTTTCGCCAGCTCCGAATTCATTGATGGCATGCACTCTGAATTCATATTGCATCCAGGGGTAAAGATCAACCACAGTGGCCGACTCTATAGATCCGTTCAGAAACACAGGAACTGGAAAAACAAGGTGTTTTCACATTAGGAGTCAAAAATACAAATACAGGCAACACAAAAGTAATCCCCTTTTCCAAGGAAAAAGTATTAAGGACTTCTGAAAAAAATTAATCAGTCTACATTAGCAATTGTGTATAATTTCCAAAATTATTACTTGTGTTTTATGGTATGACACATGTTCGGTGTTGAGAATGCAATAATGTTTCTTACACAGACAAATTATTTCTCTTTATAATGCCTTAAAAGGGATAGTTCACCCAAAAATGTCAATTCTGTGATCATTTACTCATCCTTCACTTGTTCCTAGCCTGTTTGACTTTCTTTATTGTGCTTAACACAAAAGAAGATGTTTTGAACAAAGCTAGAAACCTGAAACCTGTTTTTCCTCTTATGGAGGTCAATGGTTACGGGTTTTCAGCTTTCTTCAAAACATATTTTGTTGTGTTCAATAGAAGAAAGAAACTCAAAAGAGACTAAATAGTGAGCAAATAATTTTTGGGGGTGAACTGTCCCTTTAATATAATCAAATGAAGCTATGAGGATTAATTTAATAATACTTTTATGACTCTAAAAGTGATAGCGCCTACATCTTGAATTGCTTTAAGATAAACAAATTAGCAGTAAATTTTGCATTGTTGGGTGAACTGTCCCTTTAAAATATGTTTTGACTCCCTCTAGTGGACTCACTGGTAGTTGCGGTTTTCCAGTCTTCAGGATCTAGGGCGTAAAAGTCTCTTGTTTGCACGATGTGCTGGACGAGAGGACTACCGTGATCTGATCCTAGACACCATCGTATTTTTACTGACGTGTCGCCAATTTCTTCCACACGGACGCCACCTGGAGGACCAGGCAAACCTGCGGCACAAGCAGATGACAATGACATGCTTTTGAGGCAAGTCAATGTGATCAATACAGCAATACACATGGTTAATATAACTAAACATTCCTGTCTTGATTTTTTTATATTATCTTCAAGGTTTTGATGATTTGTGTAATGAACGCCAGCTATTGCTAACTAAATATCACTGCCCTGCTCTTATAAGGCATATTAATGACTGATTTAAAAGGCAATTACAGCACTGCTTCTAACACCTGAAATGCAATTCAACTCCCATTCATAGTAGAACTGGAGGAGTTATGTTGGTGCCGTGACCCAGATATAATTGAGGTTTAGGAGGTGAGTTTAACAGAGGTCAACCTCACTCAACTGACACTATTAAGTGCACTGGCAAGTAATGTTAAAACTGCAGTCCTTTGCGACTTTGTTAGCATGCATGCTTTCCATGGTGTAACAGCTGTTTCAAAAACTACACAAAGCACGACAAGTACAGAGTGGTTTTATTGGTGCCGTGACCCAGATGTGAGTGCAGATTGAAGAGAACATGCAATTTTTAGCATCCTTGTTAGCAATCCTTCCTCCCATGCTAGAATTTCAGTTCAAATCTTATTTGGGGCAGGGTAAGTAAAACTGGAGGGATTACAAAGACGCTGAGTGAGGTTTAGTGGTATGTTTAATGTAGGTCAGGGATAGTTCACCCAAAAATAAAAATTCTACCATCATTTGCACACACTTCTCTTGTTCAGAACCAATTTGAGATTCTTTCCTGTGTTGAAAACAATAGAAAATATTATGAAGAATGCTTGTAGCTGGCCCCCATTAACTTCCATATAAATGTTTTGTCCTACTATGGAAGTCAATGGGTTCCACTAACCAGTATTCTTCCAAATATCTTATTTTGTGCTCAACAGAGGAAAAAACTAGTTAAAACCATTTTAGGCAGAGTAAATGATGAGGTCATTTTCATTTTGGGGTGAACTGTCCCTTTAAGAGGCACAATAGTAACTGACACTACAGACCAGAGGAGTTAAATACGCACATATATCAGAGATATTATTTTACAACGAAAAGTCACTAACCTCTGACAAAAACATCAGCTTCTGCGGTGGCGTTGTCCACTATAGTCTGAGCTGTGCAGATATAGTGTCCTGCATGTCTAATCTGAATGTTCTTGATCAGCAGATCTCCGCTGTTCTCATTAACCTGCAAAAAAACAAAAAACAATTCAATTATTTTCCTTTTCCTGTTCATTCCATCAACAGAATGTCTGCGTATCTTGTGTCTGCTCACCATGTCTAGCTCATAGTGTTCAAAGTCTGTGTAGAAGTTAATGATGTATGAATCGACAGTCCAGATGAAGGTGACGTCCAGACTGGGATCATACGATGCAGAGCATTGGAGAACTATAGTGTCGCCTACAGCTGCCTCAGAGTTTGATGGACCAACTGTGATCTTGGTGGCCTCTGAGAAAATTGAAGAGGCAAAACATGTGCATACCTCATATTACCTATAATATTACATATAATATTATTCATATACATATGAATTATTTATAAATGTGGGATTTTTTTTATTAAAATTTGTATTGTGTAAATGGTAATCAGTGTAGATGAATAAATCACTCTCAAATGCACTATTTAGCCTATAATAATTAAAGTTTTAAGATAATGTGAATTAATTTCAGCAAATTATGTTAAATACGTTGAAATAACTACATTTAAGCTTTTATTATTGAACAATGAGTTAAAATAACAAGTAATAACATTTTTAAATAAAGGTAATAACAGATATTAATTTAAATTGGCAATTAGATATGACAAGATGCGAATGCTCTCTGACCAGTGATAGTGAGGGTCCCGGTGCTGTTAGATTTGCCGCGGTCATTCTCAGCATAGCAGGTGTATGAGCCCTCGTCACTTTTTGATGCATTCAGAATCTCCAGACTTCCATCGTCCCAAACGAATATCCTGAAAATAAAGATGAATGACAGCTGCACATAGGCTTATGCTTCTTGTCTTCCACAACATTATATAACATCCCTAAGTACAGTAAATGCATGCTCTTAAGATGAACTGACTGACCTTGAGGAGTTGCTCAGGAGCTCCGAGCCTCGTTTCCAGATGAATCTAGGTTTGGGAGCAGCACGAGGATTGCACTCTATGACCACACGTCCATTTTCAGCCCCAAGCAGAATCTTCTTCACTGGGTTATATATGAACGTCGGTGCACAGGCTGAGAAAAGATCATTGAACAAACTCAACCTTCAGCTATAATTACATGTCCACTTTGGAAGCCAATTATAATTATTGAATCTATAATGAGAATAAGGAAGAATTGAAAAACTCACAGACGACCCGAAGCTCTGCATTGGCGTAGATGGTTCCCCATTCGTTCTCAGCAATGCACTGATACATGCCAGAATCCTCAAATGTGAGACTGGAAAACTTGAGTTCCCCTTTGCCATACTAAAAATGAGGAAAAAATGTACAGAAACATGTGTGAATACATAAAACACCCCGAAGAGTTCTCGTTTGGGTTAAACACAGCAAATAATCAGTATACTAACCGAATATCCATCTTTTAGCCAACGTATCCATGGTATTGGCTTCCCCACAGCAACACATCTGAGAGTGAGTTCACTCCCGACATCTTTCTCTGTGTCATTGATGTGCTCCGCCCACTCTGGAGGACCTGTGGAGAAAATCACCCAGTCAAAATCAATCTATCATGCATTTTTAAAAAAAAAATAAAATCAGCATCATTGTTTGGAAACAAATAAATCTACAGTGGATATCGAAGTTGGAGAACAATTAAAAAAACATTTGATATCCTTCAAATATAGTTTAACCTTCATTATTCGGCTTTCTTTTTCTTTATCAGGTTCATCTTAGGTCAGACTGAAAATAATAACTCTGTAAATACGATATAAATAGTATAGATACATATACACATACACATACATATACACATACCATCATTCCAAATTTGAAGGCATTTTCGCAGTGGGACTTGTATGTGTTACAGTAATGTGTTGAATGTGTTTCAGTGACATTGTAAAGATGCAATTTTTCCCAGTATTCTCAAACTTCTGTACTTTGATTTTGATTAGTGTTATTTTAACTATCATATTTCAGTTTTTACTGCGATTAACATTATGTGCGACTCCTCCCTGCATGCGCAGAACATCATCATGTCGTCAGATTGATATTGGGGACATCAGTGTCCAATGTCCAACCTAAAATCAACCAAATATCAATGTCTAATGATGTTACAGCTTGTCTATCAGATGTTGGATTTTGGTTGCCATACTTCACAAATAAATGTCAGTATTTGACATCAATATGACGTTGGTTTGAGATGGTAGCTCGACGTTGGATTTGATCACTTTCCAACACAACCTAAAATCAACCAAATATCAACGTCTAATGATGTTACAGCTTGATGTTGTGTGGATGTTACCAATATAACGTCTATCAGATGTTGGATTTTGGTTGCCACACGTGACAAATAAATGCCAGTATTTGACATCAATATGACGTTGGTTTGAGATGTTAGCTCGACGTTGGATTTTGGTCTCTTTCCAACACAACCTAAAATTAACCAAATATCAACGTCTAATGAGATTACAGCTTGACAATGTGTGGACATTACCACTATGATGTCTATCAGGCGTTGGATTTTGGTTGCCATACTTGACGAATAAATGTCAGTGTTTGACATTGTTAGTTTAAGATGTTGGCTCGGCGTTAGATTTTGGTCACTTTCCAACACAACCTAAAATCAACCAAATATTAACGTCATTTGACGTCATTATTAGACGATGGCTAGACATTGAATTTTTGTCACCTGACGTCACGACCTGAATCTAACTTGATATTAAAATCTTATGAGGTTGTGTGCTTGCTGGAATGAAATATGTAAGCTGGCTGAGAGAGGTCAAAGTTAAGAAAACACTTGCAAATAAAAAAGCAGAAAACATCATCAGTTTGACAACACACACGTACACAAATTCTCATAACACAGGCAAATACAGAAATGCAATGCAAATAGAGCAGACCACAATGGAAATGTGTCGGGGGACACCAAAGATTGACAAACCCAGCTGCTTCCTGTTTAGAGTCAGCGGTGTTGTCAGAAATAAACAAAACAATAGATTTTTCTCAGTGTGTTAATATTGTTCTAAATGCATGTGTTTTCTTTATTTGGGACATGTGTTATGAGGATTTGTTTGCGCGTGTTGTCAAACTGATTTCTATTTGCATGTGTTTATTAACTTAAAGTTATTATTACAGTTATTAATAACGTATTAATAATAAATAACTCATTACAGTTATTAACTTACTATTATAAAATACATAAAACGCACATTTTTGAGCTTATTCTTGACGTACGAGCGGGTAGAGCCATTGGAATCGAGACTTGCAGTCTCATTCACATCCTCTGATATTTAGACGTTAAAAACAGCTCGTTATGCTGCTTCATGTTTCAAATTGATATCTTCGTATTATTTTATTCTACTTTTTATCTATAGTCATGAACACACTTGTTTGTGGAGCAAGTAGTTTGATTATTTTCTGCTGTTAAATATTCTTAGTAATTTGTCCCACAGGCAACTGAATCGAAAGCTCTCAAACAATCACAAAAACAAGCGCACCTCCGCATTGCAGAATAAGGTCAATAGGGCCCTGAATATAGTCTAATACTTGTTTGTGTTACCTTCAACATAGAGCCACTGTCGATACCAGTCCATCCCTTTCACATTGAGCGTCTCACACTCGTAACTCCCCTCATCCTCGTACTGGACGTTGATCAGGTGAAGTAAAGCTCCATTCATGCTAACCTCATAGTTGGGCGGGAGATCAGCGTCTAACTTCCTCCAGCGGATGTGTGGAAGAGGACTAAAAGGTAAACAACGAGTTTATATGAAGAAAAACAACTTAAAAACTGTGCAAAGGTCAATATTTCACAAACAAAAAGGATTGTTTTGTTACCATATTTACTGAGCAAATACCATGATTACCCACTTGTTCATTTGTGATGTTTGGGATACTGTTTCCAGGTCCAAGTCTTTACCACTGTTTAATCATATCATGTTGTTTACTGATATTTTAGCTACTGTTTAATTGATTAATCAATGTCTGACCATGTGAGATTAGGGATGACTATCAACAGTACCTTCAAGATTTTTAATAATATTACAGCACACATTGAAGCGTATATTATTACTATTCGTCGTTCCCAATTGACATGTATTAGAGTATTTGGTACAGTGGCTGAGAGAGCTCAAAATGCTGCTAGAAAGCTAGGAAAACACATGCAAATAGAAAAACACTAACAAATTAAGAATACATCATTATTCATTTGACACACACATGCACGCAAATTGTCACAACACAAGCAAACACAGAGGTGACACTTTATTTTGACGGTCCATTTGAGTATTAGTAGACTGTCTGCTTAATATCTGTTGATACTGCTCCTTCAACAGATATTTAACTGACTATAAGAAACTTTGCAAGTACATGTCAACTTACACTAACTCGAACCCCAACCTAATAGTCTACTTATAATCTACTGAGAATTAGTTGGCATATAGATGCAATGTAACATAACTTTAACAAACAGTCCATCAAAATAAAGTGTGACCAACACGGAAATGCATTGCTAATAGTGAAGAACATAATGGAAATGTGTCAAGTGACCTGGTTGTCCAATTCCTTGTTGCTTGTATATTTTTAGCCCTAATAATCAGACAAATGGCATTTAATTGAATGTTAATTGTGCAATTTGTCAGATTTTTAGGGTTAAAATATACAAACAACAATGACCTATATGACAATGACATTAAAATAAACCAAAAACTCTTAAAAAACACCCGGGTTCATCACTTTTTGGGGTCCTCCGAAACATTTCCATTGTGCTCTGCTCTATTTGCAGCATGTTTCTGTATTTTCATGTGTTCATGTGTGTGTGTTGTCAAATTAATGGAGATGTTTTGTCAATTTGTTAGTGTTTTTCTATTAGCATTTGTTGTCTTAGCTTGAAGTGCATTTGAGATCTCTGTAGAAACTGTAACGTGTTAACTGTGACAAACTATTGACACTGTGTTAAATAAATATACAATGTAATGTATAGACCATTTCAATGTGGTAATGTCACTGGCCCTTGAACATTTTCTGCTTGTTATCAATCTATTTCATTTCATAACTGTAACAAGAGGCAATTCAATCATAATTTAGTGTTAAAACAGCTGTCATAACATTATTTATCAATATGTAGCTATTTTTGGATTCTTGGAAGTTGTAGAAATTAAAATTTTTAAATAGGAAATACGTTGGGACCATTGTTTTTGTTTACATAACTCAAAATGGTCTATACTGTTGTTGGAAATTAGTGATTTCAGTCTCTATCCGGGTCCGAGCACCAAATTGTAGGAAATTTCAGAACTCAAATCAGGAGACCCTTTCAAGCAGAATTGTTTGAATTGTTGAGAATGTGTTGGTTGTTCAGTGATCTTCAAGAGCTCTACAAGACTCTTGTAGACTTCTTGAAAATGACTGTTTGACCACAGAACAACCAACACGTTCTCAATAAACAATTCTGCTTGAAAGATTCCCCTGATTTGGGTCCTGAAATGTCTTACCCTGTATTGGTTCCACTACAGCAGTGTTTCCCAATCCTGTTCCTGAAGGCGCACCAATAGTACACATTTTCAATTTCTTCCTATTCAAACACACCTGAATCAACTCATCAGAACATTAGAAGACACTCACAAACCTGAAATGAATGGTTCATATAAGGGAGACATCCAAAATATGTACTGTTGGTGTGCCACTAGGAACAGGGTTGGGAAACACTGCACTACAGTTTCATGGGCATTATAAATTACTTACTTTCCAAGGGCAAAGCACTCCAGAGTGATGTTCTGGTGCACCAAAGCATACGTCTTAGGAAATTTCACACGGATATCAGCAGGATATCGCTTCACTTCCTCTGTTTAAAGTGTAGAGATACAAATTATTATTAGTTATTGTTAAACAAAAGTGTTCTAAGTAAGCAATAATCTTGAAATTGTGGGTAATGTGACAGTACTTACTCTCTATCTGTGGAATCAGAGCTATGGGCATGCTGAAAACACTCTTGCCGATGGTGGGGCTCGACACAAAACAGGAATAATTGCCGACATCAGACGGCTCAACTTTAGCGATGTACAGATTCCCGGTGCTTTGAGAGACAAATCGCCGCTGATCTGGGATGATGAAGTTGGGGAAGTCATTGTAGATCCAGCGGAACATCACCTCATCTGAGAGACAACAAAACAACACAACGCTCATTATTAGTAAACTTACTGCAAAAATGATTATTTGTTAAATAATAAACAGAATGTCACTACTACTGTTTGGATAATAATATATAATTGAATTGAATAATAATATAATAACTGAATAATAATATATATTTTTTATAATAAATATTTATATATATTTTTTATTTATACTTAATAATCATGTTCATGAATTATATGTATAATTTTCAGGTCCATTACATTGATAAGTTTATCAAATATATTCATAAACAACAATAATAAGGATGAATCATGTATGTACCTGCCAACATTTGTCTCTGAAAATCCGGGAAACCCGGGGCGGGGGGTGGGGATGGCAATGTCTAGGAGTCGGGGTGAGGTGTCTGAATAACACAGCTAAGTAACTGTACTACACTGAAAAAAATTATTTAAAGATGATTCCTTGGATTTACTCAATTTTTTTTACGTTAAGTGGTTGTAAACAATTTATTTGGGCTGAATTTAAACAAACAAATTAAGTTGAACATTGCTCAATTTAATTTGTTTGTTTAAATTCAACACAAATAAATTGTTTGCAACAGTTTTGCATGCAACACTTTTTTCAGTGTATGCACGAGTTTCGGGCAGCCGCTGCGATTGGATACTATACCAAAGTCGGCGATCGGGGGGTACCAAAAGCTGAGAACTGGGGGGGAAATAACGGGAGTTTTCCGGCGAAATAAAAAAACGGGAGGGGTGTGGGAAATGGGTCTGAAATACAGGATACTCCCAGGAAAAACAAGAGTGTTGGCAGGTTTGATGTATGGTTATATCATTTAATGTGTATATACAGAGGGGAAAATAAGTATTGAAGATGTCATGCTTTTTCCTAGGAATAGGAATACTTTTTCCCTGCTTCATTTAATTTTTATTACACATAACTTAATTTGTAAACTAATTAGATTTGTTATTGCATATTTGGATTTGTTTGGTTGCTATCAACATCCGGCGAACAGCATCTTTAGAAATATGTTTTCTGAGGAAAATCGTGAAGTGTTCAATACTTATTTTCCCTGCTGTAAGTGACTCTTAATCCTATTTGGCACTAAAAGATATTCTATAAACCGAACACATACATTTGTGTCTCAGTAATGGTATATTTTATATAATTATTACGTATATAATAATGTATTTCTTGTTTCATTGTCTTTTTTATTGTATGAAAATTGATTTGAACTAAATCTTATTTGTCATTTTTCAGGGTTGAGACAATCCCAAAATCCCAAATGAGCCTTATCATAGTAGCCGGTGTTGAAATCTAACAGCGATCTTACAATTATTACATAATTTAAGTTAATTTTGCTGATTTATACAAGCAGGTCTTACCTGGATAGCGAGAGGGAGGTGTACACAGCAGAACAGCTCCCTGTCCTTCCTTCACATTTACCGGCTCTCTCTCATCTGTGGGAAACTGGTTCAAATCTGCAGAACAAAGCACAACTAAGACTAAGCAACTGAGGAAAAGAAACGATTAACACAAACCCAACAAGTCCAATCCCTCACATACATCCAAACTTGACGTTGGCCTCTTTGCTCATGACGGTGCCGTACACGTTTTTGGCCACACATACATATTTCCCAGCATGCTTGCTTTTGTCTGGGTTTGTAATGACCAGGTTTCCTCCAACCAGACTGAAATGCTCATCCGGCTGCTCCATCAGCTTAATTTGCCAGTTGTTCAACCACCACCTGTGAAGTACAGCATTTCATCAAAGAACTTCTGGTACAGAACTTCTTCCAACTTAGCAATAGGTAAGCCCCGCCCCACAAACACAAATGAGTTAATTGCAGCTGAGTATTGGACACTGGATATATATCTTATAGAAAAACCAACCCAGGCTCATTCTGAAAACGTACCCCTATATACATTTCTGTAGAGTGCCAAATGCATCACTGGAGCTACGTTTTTTGCAGTTTTTGTTTTCACAAATCCACCGGAGGCCGATGTGTATGCTTTTTGAGATCTCAAATTTTTCTCACGAGTGCACTTGCTCCTTCCCTATACCCAACCAATAGTGTTTTCAAAAGCACCGATTGACCCGCCCACCCTCTTCCCCAACCCAACAAAAAGTTTTCAAAAGCAGTCCAGAAAAAGAAAAGCCCTAACCTGATTGTTACCACGTTTTCAGATTTGACCACATTCTCACCCTGTTATTTACTTGTTTATTTAATTTATTGGCTTTTGTTTTTGTCTTACATGCTTTCTGAAACCGTTTTTCGCCAGACACGAACCCCGTTGTCGTGGTCAACTCCTCTCTGCATCTCAAGTCCACCGTCGCACATGGTGAGCTACTGACAAACTGGTAACAGTGGGAAAGCTGTCCATACGGAGGTAAGTGGTCAGCTGGTAAGCGTTAAAAGGAATGGTATCATACCGATCCAAAGTGTTCATTTTAAAAACGAAATGCAGCCATACGATCTTCTGGCTAAATAATTCTCGATCGCTAGAAATGAATATAGGGCTACCTTTTCAGAATGAGCCTGTGTTGTGAAAAACCCTGGAAGATCCAAAGCTCTCATGGGTTTGATTGAGTTTATGCTGCAAAAATGGTCAATTCTGATAGACAGAGGTAGACAGTGTGATAAGAGAAGGATAAAACCTTACTTGATAATGGCCGGTGGGTTTGCGCGCACCCTGCAGTTCATAGATATTTTGTTTTCAGGTGAATCCTCCGCGTACACAGTGTCCAGAGGCTCTTCCTCAAATATAGGCCCAAAGCCAGTGGCCTCCTCTAATAACAAGAACATGAGCCAATGTTAAACTAGACCACAAAAACTACTCAGCAAACTACAATATGGTAAAAATAAGGGATGGTGGAAATCATCAACACTTATTTTTACCACATTGTAGTTAGTTGGGTAGTTTTTGTGGTAAATCTAGTTTATCACTAGCCCATTATAAGTATAAATAAATAACTGAGGGACTTGTTGGTGAAAGCTAAAGACTTACTGTCAAAAATCCTGGGTTCAAAGATCCTGGGTTTAATCGCAGCTGGAGTTTGGGAAAAAAAAAACAGTTCAGTTCATTTGGATTTGGGAAATCATACTATAGACATAATTTATAGAACAATATTGTCCTGGAACATAATATAATAATATACATTAGATGGATGGTCGAATGGATGGATGGATAGATAGAAAATATATAATATTGAAATATATATAATATGGATGGAAAATTCATTGAATAGATGGATGGATGGATGGATGGATGGATGGATGGATGGATGGATGGATGGATGGATGGATGGAAAATCCATTGAATAGATGGATGGATGGATGGATGGATGGATGGAAAATCCATTGAATGGATGGATGGATGGATGGATGGATGGATGGATGGATGGATAGATAGATGGGTGGATGGATGGATGGGTGGTATATCAATTGGGTGAGTGGATGAGTGGATAGATAGATAGATAGATAGATAGATAGATAGATAGATAGATAGATAGATAGATAGATAGATAGGTAGATAGGTAGGTAGGTAGGTAGGTAGGTAGGTAGGTAGGTAGGTAGGTAGATAGATAGATAGATAGATAGATAGATAGATAGATAGATAGATAGATAGATAGATAGATAGATAGATAGATAGATAGATAGATAGATAGATAGAAAAGGTATCTCTAAAATTAATGTAAACACATGCATTAAGCTCATTACCGGCTAATAAGAAGAAGCAGGAGAAAAAAGACAAAAGCATGGCTGGGCCTAGGGTCGCCATCTTGATCTAGCAGTCCAAAAACCAGACCTGAGAACAAGAAAAAAAAGGACAAAGGAGAGTTGAAAGCTGCATTTTACTGCTCTGATGTAGCAGATTGTGTCTGAAATAGCAACATTAACAATTGATCGCATCCTACCAATGTTTACAGTGAATCAGCAATCTCTCTCATTGACACAATACTGTATGCACACATGCATGTTTACAGCAGGTCAGTCATGTGCAGAATCAGAACGTAATGGAATAGTACATCTGAGTCTGGTATGTTAACGGCAATAAGTGTGAAAATAAAGTCTTCTCTCTAATACATGCAGCATCTCTAATCTGCCGCCATTGCACTTTTACACATTAACACTAGCAGAGCGTGAACAAGGACATTTTGCTCTGTTTTCATTACAGCATCCATGCTATTTTACTCCTAAAGCATATTTATCCACATGCTTGGCCTTCCATGTCATTGTGAAAACTGTTTTGCTGCACATGTGGTCTACTTCAATCCACAGTATTTTTCAGCAATCTCTCATATAATCTCATTGCATCCTCTGATCTGCTGTCTGCTGTCGTCCCGCACACTCGGATTTAGGTCACGACATGTCTACTGTAAGCTCATACTGAGGGAGTGACAGGAAAAATCAAGCATCTCATTCAAATGTGGTGAAACAAATGTACGTACTGGCGGATTGAATTGTATACTCGCAGAATTGTCATACTTAGAATTTTGGGTGTGATCGTGATGATGTTTAAGGGATTGTGCACCTCAAAAATGTAATTTACTGTTACTTTACTCGCTACAAATTTAAATAACTTTTTTTAACCACGTGAAACTTTGTTTTTTGGTTATTTATAGATGCAAGATAGCATCGATTATCACTTTAAGAGTTAACTACAGCTAAAACATATTGATTTTAAAGATAGTAACGTAGTAAATAATGTACTTTTTTGCACAGACGTACAGATATACTTCATAAGGTTTCAGTGTATTGGAGTCACTGATATTTAACTATGAAAGTGTTAGTATATTTAACTCTAAAGTGTTAGTATATTAAACTCTGAAAGTGTTAAAGTAGCTTGTTGACTAGCCTCTTAAGGCCCAAGGTGTTTTTTTACATCCATTTTTTTATTTCTCTTTGCTATTTGGGCTTATTGGAACCTAATTAGAATAATAATCTAAGTATCGTCTTTTGATATGACGTACTTTTAGAGAAAAATCATGTCCATATATATGGATTTGTGGTCTGAATTTACATAAAACACTTTTTCCTGAATTTTTTTATGCATATTTAACATATACATTTTTTTTTACTTGCTTTGACTATCAGAGAGTAAAAACAACATTTCCCTTCATTTTGGACAGTTAAAAAAGGGTTTGGAACATTTCATATGCTGCAAAACAGTTGCAGGATGACGCTGTATGTCTGTAGCAAAATATAAAACATTCAAAGTATTTCAAATAGCCACTTAAGAGCTAAAATGTGCTGTCTACGTATGTGGACACTGAAACCCTAGGAGGTTAAAGAAATCCCCAAGGAACATGACTTTAATTCTCATATGCATAACTGTTTACAATATATATATATATATATATATATATATATATATATATATATATATATATATATATATATATATATATGTATATATATATATATGTATATATATATATATATATATATATATATATATATATATATATATATATATATATATATATATATATATATATATATATATATATATGTGTGTGTGTATTATTTATACTGATTAAGATTGAGGAACATTGGTTCAACGATAAGTCAAAAAATATCTGAGGCATGCATTTAATGAGTTGATGTTCTACTGTAGAACAGAAAACACCTATATCTTTGATGGCCTGAAGATAAGTAAATGAAGATACATTTATTTAGGTGACATATTGCTTTAATTGTAGGCTACACTTAAGTAGCCTATACTGCGTCACTGATGAAAACTAGCGCCGCCCTTTGATGTAATACTGTCATGACATAATTTCTATCATTTTTGTTGCTAGGAAAACTTAGGTCCCGTTAAAAACTTTGGCCAATTAAATGTCATCTTATTACATCCTAAAACGAGCTGTGGCAGCATAAGAATGCGCAAATCCATCAGCAAATTGCAATAACTTATTTATATAAATATAAACTTGATTTATAAATGTTATTCGTGTTGATTAGCATCATAATATTCTTATATAAAAGCGCATTTATAACATGTAGCCTATTTATTTATATTTTGCAAAATGGATGACATCAACTATGACCGGACTCATCCACCCTCTTCTGCATTGCGGTATTCCCAAAACTGCAAGGAACACCTCCATCCTGACTTCACCATGCAGAATAAACTCATCAACGCCTTAAACACGTCCTATTCTCACTCAAACCCTCCAAACCACCATATATAAGCACAACAGCAGCAAACTCACCAGAAAAACGCGTTAAATCCCCCAGACCTGAATCAGAAGCAGCGCCCCGTCCCGCAGCCGGCGCGAGACGCACACACACACGGCCTGCTATTGGAGGAGCGCGGAGCTGCGCATGTCTGGATGCTGAAACACAGAGGGATGCTGACCGAGTCCATGTGCTTCTGCAGAGGGTCGCAAAGCTGTCAAGGTGATCTCAAGCATTTGTGAATAATTTCGATGCGTTTGGAGCAAGATAATTTGGTGATTTAAGGTATTGAGAGGCTTATCCGAGCACATCTGTTCAAATCCACTGGATTAAATTCTTGTACTGGTAGGGGGAGGGAAAGAAATAGATTATTTGTTGTTTAGATGCAGCACAAGGAAACTACTAACTTCAATGCACCCAAGGTGTATTATATTTTGTAATAATAATAATAATAATATATATATATATATATATATATATATATATATATATATATATATATATATATATATATATATATATATATATATATATATATATATATATATATATATATATATATATATATATATAATACATGATAAATCGATATTAGTACATACAAATTCCAAAGGGAATCAATCAAATTGGATAAATTTGGTTAAATTCTTGTGAGTAAAAGCTTAACCCCATAATGCATTTAGAATCTGTATTTTGGCATTCTGGCTGTTTTTTTCCCCCAGCCATATTTAAAGCACGGTCTTGTAATTGTCAGAAATATATATTTTTTAAATATATCATTGTTTAATATTTATAATAAAATTCTATAATTAATTGGGTAGAGGGGGGGGAGGGATTGGGGGGAATGTGATTTAACTCGAGATTACCCCAAAACAGTCCACATTTATAAAACATATATATTTTTAATAATAAACATAGAAGTAACATCAAAGAATTTGAAACAAATAAATTAATTTAACTTGCATGAATTTTAACTTTCAAGTAAACTTTTATGCTGCAGTCAGGGGCAAAGCAGACATTTTAAAAGGACGGCTGTATGAGATCATACATTCATATAATTATTAATCACCTGTTTTTAAATGATCTATCTCTAAAAATGAGGGGGACGTATCCTCCCTGTCCCCTTCGGTTGCTACGATCTCCTGGCTGTAGTGGGTTATTAAATAAGCCCATCAGCATAATTAAGTCCCAAAATTCTAAGATGTGGAAAAGTCTAAATATGTTTAAACTATTATATTAAGGTTATATATAATGTTACATTTAATATTACATTATATATAATGTAAAAGTAATTTTTAATAATGTAATTATAAAAAATAAATATTTTTAATAAATTTAGTCAACATTTTTCACTTTGTCCTTAAGGGGTATTGCGTGTAGTATTTTGAGGAAATAAATACATTTAATCCATTCTGGAATAAGGCTGTAACATATAAAATGTGGAAAAAGTGAAGCGCTATGAATACTTTCTGGATGCACGGTATATAAATGATAATATCATTACAGAACACTACAGCTTTGAAATGCTGTAAAAGCCACTTTGACATTACAAAAAAAGAAAGAAAGAAAGAAAGAAAGAAAGAACAATTATTACGCACAAGGAGTAAAATCAAAACCACACATATAGTAGTGAAATCCGGAAACCAACATTTATTTTAATTCTTTTATATACAAAATATTTTTTTTGCGATTATATTATAGAGTAAACCATTTCACAGCCTTTCATGCTTTATTTTCATGTAGCTTTTAACATTAACCAGAATATTATTTCACACACTACGTTTCATCCATCTTTGCTCCCTCTGACAGAAATGCATCAAAGGATTCTGCACACACAGCAGTGCAATCCGGCCTCGTTCTTTGGGGATGAGTTCATATCTTCTCTCATTTTCTCCTACAGAAAGCATGTCATAAACTAGCTGGCCAAATAGAAAAGAAAACAACAGTGCCATTAAAAGAAGAAGAGCTGATGGGAGTGTGTGTGAATTCAGGTGCGGTTTTCAGCAGTGCTACCTTACATACTCAATAGACACAAACTGCTCAAAAAAAATCCACCCGAGTGCATTCTGCGATTTAGAGTCTTAAGAGTGATTTGAGCCTCCTTTGGATCTGTTCAATTGTCTAAAATAATTCCGGCTGGATACTTACAAAGCAAATCTCAAATCTACACATTAAAAGCAGACGACCCCCCCCCCCCCCCCCCCCCCAAAAAAAAAAAAAAAAAAAACTTGATGCAAGTTATGACAAGCGAAATCATGAAAATCTTAGGCCTCACCCCAAAAAAGAGGCCCACATTGAACAGACATACTGAATCGCACATTCAAATGCACACATATATTCATGCATGCCTGCATAAACCGCACACACTCCGGCCATATTTGATGACAGCACCACTGCCGACCATATGTTTAGTGAAGCCCTGATTTCAGCACACTCCGCAGCTCGTAATACTTCATAACATGCAATAACGGGATCTTTAAAAAAATGGTTACATCATATGAGAACGTGTATAATTCCAATGTCGCATATGTTGAGATTTTTCCATGGACAGGCTACTGCAAATACCGCAGTTTGTTGTTTCCGTCGCCGTTATGAGTCGCCGTCGATGAATCAGATCAACAGCAGTTCACTCATTACAGAAAAGTGGCAGTATTTTTAGCTGTCGATGATGGGAATGAAACGCCCCTCACCCCCCATATGAGGTGATTTCTCTGGCGGCTGACATCATTTCCTTGAGTCTTGCGGTTTTCAATCTGCCCTGGACTTCGGTGTTGAGCGTATTAAGCGGGCTGCGCTTGGACTCAAATGATGAGAAGATTGATTTTTAGAATAATGTTCTCTACCAAGGCACTAAGGAACCGTGCTGAGGGGCCTTCATTGCATCCCATACCATTGTGGTGTGAATTCTGGTGTCCAAACGAAGGGCGATGGGTGGCTACATGGCTGATTTGGGTGCTTTCAGTATAGTAAAGTGAACCGTAACTCGTTCAGTCCATCGCTGGCATCGTTCCAAAGAGGTTTGTCATAAATAAATACAGGGTGCAAAATAAATCACATGAGAACTTGGAAAAAAGAGGACAAAACCACATTTGAGTGTCTGAAAAGAGTGCTTGTGTGTCAAAAACATGCTACCTCACATCCCAGTTTTTAAATTCTGTGATTGTTGTAGATCCAAAACGACGGCTAAGAACAGCTTTGACACGCATTACATACTCCACAACAATGCCCACAAAGACATTGGTGCCTGAAATGTGCATAATACCGTTTTGAACACTGAGGACAGAACGTAACAGGCGTTTAGCTGTGAAGCGAAAGTCAGTTATCATATAATCCGAAGAGGTCCACGGTCTCCACAAAGCTGGATAAAGGTGCGGTCACATTAGCAAGATTTTGCACCCAAAACAAGGGTCTAGTCATTCGCTTCGAATGATATCACTCGATTGAATGGGCATTATCAGTGGTTATCAACTGATAGATATGGGCCAGTAGGTGCCTTCTACGCCTATGAGTAGGCTCAGAAGGCTGTTATCATCCATCTACATGGGTAATCAGCTAGACTAATAGAGAAGACTACAGATCTATTTTACATTACTGTGATGGTTGTGTTTAAGATTAGGTAAGGGGTAGACGTTAATAAAATACAACTAATGGGAAATTTAATAAATAATATCGATAATTCTCCTGGTTAATCAGCTTTACTAATAGAGAAGAGTCCAGATCCAGATCTGTTTTTACATTACTGTGATGGTTGGTTTTAGGGTTGGAGTAGGGGTAGACTATCAGCTTTACTAATACAGAATAATTCTTGTTAACTTCCGGCTGCAGCCGTATGTGATCTACAGATCATTTTTAGAGATGTAAACAAAAACAACGGTCCCAATGTTTTTCCTGTTTAACTTTTTTACAATTTCTACATCTTCCAAGAATCCAAAAAGAGCCACATTTTGATAAATAATGTTATGATAGCTGGTCAAACACTAAGTTATGATTGAATTGCCTCATGTTACAGTTTTTGAAATAGTTTGATAACAAGCAGGAAATGTTCATGGGCCAATGACATGACTACATTGAAATGGTCAATGCGAATGGATGATAACAGCCTTCTGAGCCTACTAGTAGACGCAGAAAGCACCTACTGGCACATATCTATCAGCTGATAACCACTGATAACATCCATTCAATCGAGTGATAACATTCGAATCGTCTAGTCCATAGTGCAGTGAGAAATAAAGCACCATTCACAGGAATCACATTCAAATCAAGCAGGTTTCAGATGGCCTGTGTGATGAATTGGTGGAAAACACAGTAAAATCTTTGTCTCTCTCACAAACTTCCAAATCTCAGGGATTTAAATTTGATCAATGCCAATAATTTGTTGAAAAGAAAACCTCATAAATCTGTGCAAGGAAATCTTTCGCCCTAAAATTACGTATCACACAGATTGAACAGTTTTAAGAAATAACTTTTGGTAGGTCAGTATGAGAAGCTAAATCTTTGTGTGGAAATATTTCACCTGTCTAAAAATAAATAAATCTATTCCAATTGAATTTCACCTGCTTAAAAAAAACCCAAAACGCTTGATGTGACCTCACCTTCTGCTGTTTCACCAAATACAAGATGTCAATAACGGATTCCGTGTGTTTCCAGTGGACGACATGGTGTGATATAATGCCATCCGACGCAAATGGGGCTATGTTAATAAAATAGTTTCTCATATATGTCAATTTATATATTCCTCTACACATATATTGATATATATATGTATGCTTGCCAAAAGATAATACGCTTCTTACTCTACATCTCTGCGACCGATGAGCTAGGACCGTCCCTCTTCTAGTGGTTCGTCATTTCTCACGGGCGTTCATTTAGATTTCATTTGCTGCGTGATGTCAAGAGGTCACAGTGCAATAGAGACTGTTCTCCGTACGATGATGTAACATGGGGTTGGGCGTTGTATGGGTCAAAGGAGGTCATGAAAGGTTACACAAAGGAGTTCATGGCATTGACTGGAGAAGGAGCCTCCGAACTCTCATTTCCCTCCGCAGTGTCTTTTTCCTTCTTCCCGCTGTATTGGCCAATAAATGATCCGTCCTCGTTGAACTGGCCGTCTCCTCCCTCGCCGTAATCCACCAGGCTGTCGTCACTGTCGTCCTTCTTGACCGTGCCATTGGATGGTGTCCGGCTGCCCTTTAGGGGCTTGTGATCCTCCGTGTCACTGGTGTAAAGAGTAGAGACAAGGGGAAGGGGGAGGATATTACAACAGCACAGGTTTAAACCAGCTAAACATAGTGGAGATGGTCCGTTTCCAACATGCGCTTTAGTGCTGACAGTCCTTATATGTATCTTTTGTCTACATCCGGGAGGCAGAAGTTGGTCATAGCGTGCATTTGGAAAAGGGTATACAGTAGGGGGACATTCATCATAATGCATGAACCACTTCTAAAATCATCATTGAGGACATTTAAACAAATGCAGCACGTTAATATTATAAATCAAATCACAACAAGCAATCCATAAACACAGTTAGCTATGCAGATTATTATTATTTGGGTTTTTATGTTTACAACTCGTTGTTTGAGTACCATCTATATGAATTACAGGAGATTTCATGCATGCGAGACTTGCAAAGCACCCTCTTACCTTTCTAAAGACCTGAACCCCCAAAGGTCAAAACACACACAGGAGGAACAAATGAGACAGACTGACATGTTTGACAATGAGGTTATCACTTTACAATAGAGACAAACGTATGCAGTGACATCATACACCACAAACGATGGACTTTTTTTGTGTGAGTAGAACATGTGAAACGTTAATACAAGGCAACAAAAAGAAACAAGCAAACATGGCTGATGGCCGCCGTCATTTTTGGCAATGACATTTATTGATTTATTTAAATTAATAATTCAAGTAATATATAGGGGAAAAAGCTTTGTATAAAGTAAATAGACTAATAATTGAGATCAAAATTAGAGAACAACTTTTTTTATTGCAATAACAACAAAACAATGGGCTATATGCACACAGACTTTTAAATACAGTCAGCCAGCCCCAGGGCTTCTGGTTAATTGTCATCCCATATAAAATCGCCGTGTTTAAGATCTGATTTCTTTAAAAAGCATTGATCTTCATTGCCTGGCTGAGATACGATATAACGTGGGTATCATACCAAACAAGAAGCACTGCATTAAATCATATTTTTTACCACGCCATGTCTTTAAATCACAGAAATTAAATTTACCCTAGTATTTTTAATGGAGTTTCTGCGCTCGCCTGCTGCTAATGATGGTGCCTGCGTTTAAACAGTCTTTTATCTCTTTTTACGCTTTAACAGCCAAATGGATGCTTAGGACTATTTAACTGATTATATCTGAAATACATTACAGCATCGATGCTGTAAAAGGAACCTTATGAAATTGATAATAGTCACGTAAACCTTTGAAAGGAAGTTCATCATTGGCTGTAAAACACTAGGCCAATTTCATTTATTAAATAAACCTACATCACATGTCTTTGGCGCACCCGGAGGAAACCCACACGAACATGGGGAAAACATGCAAACTCCACACAGAAATGCCAACTGAGCCAAATGCCTTCTTGCTGTGAGGTGACAATGCTACCACTAAGCCACCATGTCGCTTTATTAAAGAATATCATGTATAAATTGTTCTCTAATTTTAAGCCAGTGTTGTTAGAGACACTAATAGCCATTATGAGATCTGCAGCCAGCAACCTATTGCTTGTACTGTATGTTACATACAAAACATTAAACATGATGAACATGTAAATAGATGAATATGTAAATAAGTGATTGGCTCTTTCCTCTCAGTGCAAAAAACACTACAAACAGCCATGTCAGTGATACAAAAAAAAAAGCAGAAGCAAAAAAAGCATAGTAATATGCTTCACTGACATTATATTAACAGATTGGGTAATTAAATGACACTTATGATGATGACTTATGCATAAAAACTCAAAATCTAAATGGTCCTAAGACAAGAATGGATGTTTTGATCCACACCATGACTACTATATATATATATATATATATATATATATATATATATATATATATATATATATATATATATATATATATATATATATATATATATATATATATATAAATGTATTATATACCTTAGAAGTACAGTTCTTATTTTGTAAGACACCATACAGTAGTGTATTAATCCCTTGTCTTAGCGTGACACATAACAATTCTTTGTGTCACCCACAATAAAAGAGCCATTCATACATAAAATTCTTACATATAGAATCTTCAACTTTTATCCAATAATATTTCAAATATAATTGAATTTAAGTCTTAAATTATCATAAATAATTTCACCCCAGTTCCAATTTTATCTACTGCACTGGCACAGCATTAATAATGACAATGAACAGACATATTAGAAAGGTCCCACTTTATATCAAGTGTCCTTAACTATTGTACTTGCATCAAAATATAAATACAATGTACTTAACTTGTTCATGATGCATTTCAGAACACTTCTGGTGCTCTTGAGGTGGGATACGAGTTAGGGACAGGTTTGGGGGTATGGGTAGGTTTAAGGGTGGGTTCAGGTCTTTTGCAATTACAAATATAATTACAGAAATTAATTACATATGTCATTGCATATATTTAATCAATCATAAGTCCAATGTAAAAACATGTATTTACACATTCTATACATTGTAACAAATGATTAATTTCAGTGTAAATACATATTAGTTAAAGCCGCTTAATATAAAGTGGGACCATTACAAAAAAACACACTTAAATGCAAAACAATAAATACAAAATATTAACGGTAATAAATATTACTTGTGACAATAAATATTAATGATGACACAAAACAACACAAATCACAGCAATGAATCCAACATTAATTGTCTTTGTTTTGTTTTACAGTCTTATAATACACAGCTTTGGTTAAGAAATGTTACGACGTATAAAAAAAGTTTGTTCCTGCTTTCCTCGAGCGGATTGTTTGTGGAAGTGCCAAAGCTGTTTAATCTCATCTCAGAGGAATGAAAAAATTACGATCTGATTCCCTGAGCAAGAGAAGCAAGTTTGCTTTTAATGAGTCGTGAAACCACAACAATTACCTTTGGTGCAAATATAAGCAATTAGTTCTTATCAATTATGACCAATGGGATTTAAATAAAGCAGTTCAATAAGTGGTTTTCCCTCACCTGTACTCCCCAAATGTCCCATCCTCCTCTTTCATGGGCTGAATCTCTGGGTCTTGATGGGCATCTTCTTTCTCTTTTACTTTATTATTGGAAAATAAAAATTAATATCGTCAAACCAACAAATTCTTTTAATATAATAACTAAAAATATTGGTTACAGAATCTTTACGGGTTAGTTCAGTTGCAACTGTTAAGCCAGGCATGCACACTTTTCTGACCCTCAAAAACAGACTTTTAAAAATCCTAATCGCAAAGTTACCTATATAATCAATTTAATTTGATTTATTCTAATACATCTAGCATTTACAGTATTTGCCAGCAACTTTTCCCCACTCTCAACTCAATTTAAAATATGTTTAGAATCCCCATTTGTGAGTACAGGCTATAATTTTAGAATCAGAATCAGAAAGAGCTTTATTGCCAGGTATGTTCACACGACAGGACAAAAAAACAGATAATAAATATATTAAAAATAGAAGTAAGTAGTGAATGCAAATATACAAATTGACAAGTGTATGTACAGGTATTTTACTATATACAACGTTATATGTGCAGCTGTTATGTGCAAATTGGCATGTAAAGTGTGTTGTTAAATAAGTGTATTTGTGTATAAAAGTTTATAGCAAGTAGTGATGTTGGTTCCACAATTATTATCATCAAGTGTTCATGAGATGGATTGCCTGATGGAAGAAACTTTCTGTGTCGGGCTGTTCTGGTGCGCAGTGCTCTGTAGCGTCGACCAGAAGGTAACAGTTCAAAGAGGCAGTGTGCTGGGTGTGAGGGGTCCAGAGTGATTTTGGCAGCCCTTTTGCTCGCTCTGGATAAGTACAGTTCTTGAGGAGTAGGAAGGGTTTTACAGCTGCTTCTAGTTTGTGGTGTGGGTATTTATTTATTCTGTGTGAATTCAATCTCTTTTCTGAAATATATTACTAGTATGGACAAGGATCATTTTGTAAAACAGCTAAAAGCTATGTTAAAACAAAACACACATAGTATAGACTTAGCCGAAGATTTCATTTTTCACCAGGTTTGAGAAATTCTTTTCCCTCTATTAAAAATTAATAAAATTTAGGCTCTTTTTTTTTTTAGCTCGATCACTTAAACATTTTAAAAACATCAGTTCTGAGCGAATAGAAAAAAACATCCTAATTTGCGACAACATCAGTAAATTATTAGATAAAGTTAAATATTTTTGTTGTTTGTCTCAGATTTTTTTATGTGGTCTCTTTTTTTAGATTCACATATGCTACCATATGGACGTGCTTAACTACTTAATTATAACTTCTCACATCAAATTTACACCTTCACTCACCTGGATATTTGCCTCCTTTGTTCCTCTTTATAAAGCAGACGATGAGGAGCACCAGGATCAGCAAAGCGATGGCACACATCAGACCGATAAACCAACCTTGTGTGGCTATTTCAGCCTGCCTGTTGGTCATGGCTGCACACACACACAAGACAAAATGAACCAATTCCGACTTTAAAAAAACCATGCAGATGTCAAAAATGAAACAAACACAAAAACAATGGAATCAACAGAAAAATAGAGTTGAAATTAGGGATAAATTTTTTATGTAATAAAAAATGTACCCATATTTCTGTCATGCATCTACATTTCCATAATCCCACCATGAGTCCAACCATGCGTAAGTTGTTAATAACTCCCTAATTTGGTCTTTTCTTTCATTTTAACAATTACATCTACCATGCAGATGTCATCAAAACAGCAACAACAACACACACACACAAATAAAAAATGGAATCACCAGCGAAATATAAAAGAGTTGAACACCAAGATCAACATTATTTGTCCCAAATTAACATAAATAAATAAGACAAAATAAAAGCTTTTTAAAAATATGGATTTAAGGAAGTGCATTAAAATCGGTCATGATCATGATGGACAAATATATGTCTTGCATGCATCTAAAATTCCATAAACCCATCTGGAGTTCAACCATGCATCCATTCTTAATAACTCCATAACTACAGTCTGGGCGGGGCTTGACAGATGATTGACAGGTGAGGTGGATGCTGGCACTCTCCTCACCTGGAACTGTTATCAACAGCTCCTGTGTACTGTGGATGGTTGCGTCTGAATGGTCTTTGGCTACCAATCGAACCCTATAGGACATCCCCGGCTTTAGTCCTCTAATCTGAAATGTCCGAGTGCCATTTACAAACTCTGTTTTCCAGGGTTCTTTACCTGGAAAGAAGGGCCGACGGCAGGGGAAAGATTATGGCATAACCAATAGCCCAGGCAAAATATAAAAAATGTTTCTTGCAGTATAATTTGTTCATTAAGTAGACCTTTAAAAATTAATCAAACATGATATAGATATTTTTTATTATATATGGGTAGGCCCACACGGAATCTGCGCAGGCAGAATTCATCATTGATTCTGATTATTTACTAGTGTAAATGTGTGTAAATTCATAATTATTCAGTTTTTTAATTAATTTCAGTAATATTATTGACTAATATCAAAATATTTATATGATTTATTTACAATACAGTTTGTAAAGTTATATTTTCAGTCTTTTAGTAGATATATTATATGAGAGAAACGATTTGTTTATCAAATAAAGTGGATCTAATAGTATTTGCATTGTAAACATTGAATACAAGTTAAAAAGGTATTACTTTTTATTTCATATATTAAGGTTTTAGTTATGATACTCCCAAAATCATTCCGCATAAATCCACAGATTTTTACCAAAATTCTGTGCAGAAATAGCAAAAAAATATCTGCAGATTCCGTCTGGCCCTACATATGGGTCAAAGATGTGATTTGCATCAATTTATATTTACGAAAGCAATTTTGGCATACCTTTACGGAAAAACATTGATAGTTCTCTTTGAGTAAAACATAATGAATTTGCTACAAATTAAAATTAAGCAATTTTAAGCTTTTCTTTTGCGTAAAATTCACTTCAGTAGAGTTCAAAATTCAATGTGACTTTGGTGAGTCAAGGTGAAATGTATAATAATCATTACATTTTAAACTCCAAAAAAATTAAACAGGACACTGACCAACAGGTCAAAAGCTGTATTACGCTTTTACTTTTATAACGGAAACCCCTTTTTACCTTTGACCCATATGCAAAAAAATCTATATTCTAATATTAGACAACATACCTAAGCTACAAAAACAGTAAATAACTGGATCTTTGTAAACTTAATTTTAGCGATGTTTCTATATAGGAACGTAGTGAAATTTTTCAGGAAAATCTTACTGTTATCAACAACATATTCCACATAAACATTCCCATCAGGCCCCAAGTATTCCCAGCTTATGACTGCATGGTCCTCCTTCACCGAGGAGTTCACGTTCCCAAACATCGGACCAGCAGGTGGCGCTGATCAAGCAAGGAGAAATAACAAGTGATATTACAGTGATGTGGATATTAGGAGGAGATGGATGGACAGCTATTGTACAGAATATTTCAAAGCCTATTGGCCCCAAAAAACCATAAACGTGTAACCTGCAGAGTTCTTGGGAAAGCTAATGCATCATTTTAATATTTTATTTCTGATTAAATTCAGGCGGCGCAGTGGGTAGCACTGTCGCCTTAGAGCAAAAAGGTCACTGGTTCGAGCTATGTTTAAAAATGCAAAATATGGAAATGAAATTGAATTATAAGAATACAAAACACCCTTTCTGCTTAATATTCAGTGAAAAAAAAAACAGTTATCCATTTTTCCAGGATTACAAATCATGAATCGAACTGAATGTGACACTCTCTGGAAGGTTTTTCATCATTTATCATAAATATATGACCTACAGTTTCCTGTTCAGCACAGTATCATACGAGCATAACAATTAATCAAGGAAAGAGAGAAAAGGTTACAGGACGGCAAATGTTTGTACCCTGAAACGGGGGCTGCAAAGATTGAGTGACAGGGGGAGTTGGTGGTGGTGGTGAAGGGAGGGCAGAGCCTGGAAGAATACAGAGAATAGTGAAACACACAACATAAAACACAAACAATATTAGAGAAAGAGAGAGAACACAAGACAGGGATGGAGAGAAATGCAGATCAGCATGCAGAAACATGCAGTTGACAGTGAGTAACTGTACTCTGTACTGCAGACACATCTAGGTTTATCTTACACTAACAAATGTTATTCTACCCTGAAATAGACATCTAATGACTCTTCAGCACTAGTAAGAGGGTTAGTTCACCCAAAAATTCAACGTCAGGGATTCTTGACTGTATTATGGAATATAGCTGTATTACGAAAATGATCACACTGCTCTTTAATAAGCAATAACCAAATTGTTAATGTCCGAAAGTGACAATATAACCAGATCACTTGATGCTTGTGTCATAGCTAAAGTCATCTGAAGTGCTCCACTGTGTTGAATTAACACATATTTAAATTGTTATGATTCATGGGTGAACAGGAAGATTCAGTTCAAATCCTTAATGATTTCAATGCATGAACAAATTTAGTCTAATTAATGGATTTGTGAATGGTAACAAAGTGAACTTTTTAGTGGTCAAAATCAAGCTACTCAAAATAAGTATGCTCTTTTTGATGCAGCAGTGATGTTATGCAAATAACTGAATCAGAGGAAATGATTCACCAACTGAATCAACTGAATGACTATGAACACTTCTTGGGTTCATTGGGTTCAATTGAAACAATTAGCAAAATGTAATACTTTATTTGTAAACTATCAAGTTAGCATTATACAAATATCAAATAAAAACATAATTTAAAACTTTTTTGACATAAAATAAAATGCTGAGGAAATGATTCACCAACTGATTCAACTCAATGACTATGAACTATTCTTGGGTTCACAGGGTTCAATTGAAGCAATTGCTAAAATTCAATACTCTATTTGTGAACTACCAAGTTAGCATCACCCAAATATACAATAAAAACATAATTGAAAACTTTTTCTGGCATAAAATAAAATGCTGAGGAAATGATTCACCAACTGATTCAACTCAATGACTATTGACTTTTTTCCTGAGTTCATTTGGTTCAATTAAAGCAATTATTAAAATTCAATACTCTACTTGTAAACTACCAAGTTATCATGATCCAAATATAACTATAAATGTAATTTAAAACTTTTTTGTGATAAAATAACAAAATGCAGAGGAAATGATTTTGATTCAACTCAATCATTATGAACTCTTCTTGAGTTCATTTAGTTCAATTTAAGAAATTAGTACAATGTAATACTTTATTTGTGAACTACTAAGTTAGAGTCATGCAAATATCAAATAAAAAACATCATTTAAAACTCTTTTTGGCATAAAATAACAAAATGTGGAAGAAATGATTCATCAACTGATTCAACACAATGACAATGAACACTTCTTCGGTTCATTTGGTTCAAGTGAAGCAATTAGTAAAATTAAATTCTCTATTTGTAAACTACCAAGTTATCATGATCCACATATAAAATAAAAATGTAATTTAAAACTTTTTCTGGCATAAAATAATAAAAGGACTAAAAGTCAATAACTTTTTTTTTAACTGGAAGAAAAGTTACCAGACCTTTACTGAATAAATCATATGAATATTTGTCTTCATACCTAATAAATCCAGCAAATTCAGAGAAACGGGATTTTGATCCGATTTTACCATATCGAATATCATATGGAAAACACTTGCATGAAGAATCATCATTAATTCTCCTTTTGTGTTTCACAGGCATTCAAGCACCAGCATTTATTTTTGGGTGAACTACTCCTTTTCACAACAGATGCTCTAGCTAAGCCCTAATGAAAGCAGTGGGATGAAATTTGCATCTTGGTAACATGATCCTCCGAGACATATGGAGCAGGCCGGTCAGGTGTAAAGCTTTCTGGCCTGAGGTGGTTCATGCATATGTATCTACTGTATCTTTGTTTCAGTGCTACAGCGGCTTTCTATTCTCTCAGCTGATGCTCAACCAGCATGCATTTCCATCAGCCTCATACTGGTGTTACCTTTACCCGCCTCTACTGCGGGATGCCGAATTAATGCTTCAGAGAAAACAGAGAGAGAGAGAGAGACAAAAGAAGACAAAGGTAGTGGGGATGTAAGTAGCGGCAATTTAAATTTAAATAGAATATTTCCCAAATGTCTTTATCACAAAACATATTGCTGTTGGAGGGTCTGTTTGAATACACCAAAATAAATTAGTATTTAATTAAATAATACCATAATGCATGACGTCCACTAAAGCATTCAAAAGATGTAAAGTAGCATGTTTGTCAGAATAAGAAACTACTTTACAGATGGAACAAAAAAGTACAAAATGACTGTCAATATTTAAAAACAAATATATATGCAGAAATTTCTATACACCCTCATTATGTATTTACCGCGTCATAATTTTGCCAAGGATGATGCGATCCTGGATTAAGATCTATGTTGATCCTGTAACATCTTTTTTGTTCGAAAATGTACCCATAAACCCATCCATAACTGTAAATTATTCCCAAAATCAGAGGGGAATAATAGTTGGATAACAATCATGTAGAAGTGCATTAACTTAACTGTATCCCTTAATTCTGATTGGCTGATTGGAAAGTTGTTCCAGGATCAACATAAATGTTAATCCAGGAATGTCCTACTTGGTGAAATCAAGTGTTGGTGATGTATTTAGGTCTGTTTTGACCAGAAAGTGATTACAAAAATAGCATGCATGTTTTATGTTTGGGTAATATAATGGAGCCTATTTAGGTGACAAAAAAGTAATATCAATATCAAGAACATTGGTAAAAAAAAGATTATACATTTTTGTTTGAATTTTGATTACAAACAACTTATTATAAGTAATATCCATGTCAAAAACTTTGGTTAAAAAACTTCCCCATATTTGTTAGATGTCATTACAAAATTTTAAACAAATAAATAAATACATTTACAACTATTGACAAACCATTGCAGGATGAAAAATGTATAGAAAAATGAGTAAAAATTTCTTATTGATTTTTATTAGAAATAATACACAAATTTCATAATTTGGATCGTCTTTTATGAATCATGAGTCAATGGGGGTTATCTGAATCATATTAATTCTCCGAATTCTGAACTCATCATGAGGATCTAAAGTCAATTATAAATCTAAAAATCCTTTGTAATGAAACATTGACTACGTTACATGGAGATCAGTAATCGATTTATTTGCCTTAATCTGAATACGACAATAATATGAAGGAGTTGCTTTTTGAAAACTCCTTTCATGATCCTGTTTTAACCCCGTTGGAATTTGAGGTCTGTACGCCGTATGGGAGAAAAACTCGGCTTTGCGTGATAAATGTGTCTGTGGTCCTTCACTGACTCGGTAGGTGCAGAGAATAGTGTCAAACAGCTGTGTGTATAGACTATCCTGTCGCAAAATGCAGCGAAAATCCTACATGATGGTAATAGTTTGATTGCGGTGTTTACATGTCTGTACTGCACTTCAATAATCCGACTAAAATCGACATACTCCACATGTCTTAATTCCATTTCTGTTTAGTTCAATTATGAGTTTAGTCGGATTAAGGTAATCGAAAATCGCAGTTTACGTGGTAGACTCTTAATCAGAGTATTGTCTTAATCAAAAAAAAGATTCCTAACGGGATACAAACCTTTACACAAACCTACCTGCTGCGTCTGGATCCTTGCAGCCAATCCTGCAAATATTAAATTGTTAAACTCAAGCACAAAACACGTCCTCACCTTCGTCTACTTCTGTGAAGGCCTCTTTAGTGACAGCAGGTCCAGAGCCTGTTTCAGTCATGGCGTTCAGAAAGAACTTGTAGTGTGTGCTGTGCGTAAGCTTGTCGAGTGTGTAACTGGTCTCGTTTGCTGGTAAAAGCACTTCTTTGAGCAGCCCAACTTCTTCTGTTGTATTGACTACAGGAAAGCGTTCAAACAGAGAAAGTGAATAGCGTAAGGAGTTAAGGAGTGACACACTCATGCACCTTTCAATTTTTACATTGTGGGCCTTTTGTGTTTGTTTTTTCAGTCTAATTGGAAGAAAAAATGTAAACCCCCTTATTAATAACTTTATTTCAATATGTGTCTGCAGATTTTTAAAGGCTTTTTTCCCTCAAATAAGAGAGTTTTTTTTAACTAAAGATTTTTACAAAAGGATTTGTTCAAACCTACAGCTGATAAGAAAATGATTAGTTCTCGTGTAAGATATCTGTTTTTCAGATATTTCCTAAGTGCTGATTAACAGAGCGAGGACATTTTCACAGTATCTCCTATTATATTTATCTTCTAGGAAAGTCTTTTCTTTGGGTTTGACTGGAATAAAAAAAAAAAAATTTTTTTAAATAATAATAATAATTGAGGTCAATATTATTAGCCTCCATTTTTTTTCAATTGACTAGAGAAAATAAATGTGCTAAATTTTCTCTCAGTTGCTCAGCACTTGGAAAATAATTTCACAAGAGGGCGGATTTTATTGTTCTTCAACTGTTGCCTAAATTATACAATATTTTATTTTACAATTTTTTTTTTCTAAATTACACTTGATAAAAAAAGGTTTTCAGTCCCCTATGTAAAAAAAAATATTTGAATATACTGTGTCAAAAATAAATAAATAAAAATAAGAATATGGAACAAGACTTCAACCAGCATGCAAAATAGTGCATATCAAATTATAAATTTGCATATTTGCATAACATTTTAGTAAACTTGTAAAACATTTTTTTTAAATTCTCTATGCTAGAGATGCCCAAACAAGGGCCCGCAGGCCAAAGTTGGCCCATGGTAACCTTTGATTTGGCCCATCATACCATCTGAGACGAGAGGGAAACTGATGGGGATGGTTTAGAGATTGTCATTTCAAATATAATGTAAGCTTTTGTTGTTTTATTGTTAAATATAAAGTTTAAATGTACATACTGTCACCTGACAGATAGAGGACAATGCAGAGACTATGGTGAGCAATCAAGGCAAAGGCAGATTCTGCCACTAGTGTATTTAGCATTGAACTCAACCTCTGTTCACTGTTATGTTTTTATTGCAATAGGTTATCATTTTAAAAGTTATACTGCATTAGTTAATACAATTTAAAGTAATAGTTTTTTTATTTTACATTTTATGAAATAACTCAGAAATTAACCATGGCAATGTTTTAAATGTAATATAGTTTTGGCACCCCTGGTCTATGCAATCAATAAACTGTGGAAATATACTAATAACTAGGCATTTTCCTTAACCTTTATTATCTACAATGTCTTGCCAAAACCAGCAAACAAATTCGAATAAAAAAAGCTGTAACATCGACCTACTTGGCTGATATTTCAACAAGTATCCAGTCAAGTGTCCGTTGTCTTCCAAAGGTGGTGTCCACTCCACTAGCAAAGAGTCCAGGTTCAGATTCCGGATGTTTACATTGTAGGAGGCCCAGGAACTAAAAGAAAGCACCATTTAGATTAACTGAACTCAATGTAAAACCAGCATATGCTGTATCTGGTACTCAACACTCTACAGTACCTCCCTCTGGTGTCTTGAACTGCTGGTCAGTGCTGGAGGGTCCGTCTCCGTGCCCGTTGAAGGCTCTGATGTTGAGTCTGTATTGGCTGTAGGGGTGAAGGTCTGGCAGACGTCCCACAGTCTCGTCCCCACTGAAGATGAGCACCTGGGGATTCTCACGATCATAGTCTTGCTTGTGTAAACTTCTCATCTTCTGGTAAGTCACCTACCAAACAGCATGTCTTAAGTTGAGTTCATCTTAAAAGATGTTGAGTAATAGGTGTAAATGTATTTTTAGATTTCAGTAAGCACCTTGTATCCTTTCAGTCGACCCCGGACTGATGAAAGAGGAACAGCTTCCCAGTGAACTTCAGCCTCTGTCTCGCTCTGAACTGAAACTTTTAAGTTCTCTGGGGCCACTGTGGGTGCTGAGATGACAAAGACATACAGAATTATTACTTATTCCTTTTCTTTTTTCATAATGTAAATTTTTACAATTATTTTTATCTTGTTGTCTCCATTATCTCCATCGATGCAGTGCATATGAAGTGGTTACAAAATATTAGAAATTGAAAATCAAATTTGTCTTTCTAAGTCTGTACACTTTCTTTTTATGAAAATTAAAAGAGAAAATAAACATTGTAAAATTAATGGAATGTGATGCAACGATTTACATCTTTCCGATTGGCTACTTCTGTCTGTGGATTGTTTATCTAACGAGGGGGAGGGGCTTGCTGCTCAAGCAATACACAGACTCTGACGTGAAGCAGCAGCAGCTCCGTGTTCCCTGTGCTTTTAATAACATTATTGTCCCTCATCAGGTATGAAATGCTTAAATCGTTATCAAAATGTGTTGAAAATACGCCAGTGATATGAAAGCAACAAGTGTCATCTATTAAAATAACTTGATAGTGTATATAAATATATATATTAGAGTTTGTATTCACTGTATGTGTGCCATACGCTCTGCACTGTAATTCTAACGACAACAGTGATCATTTAAATGTCAACAGAACAAATGGTCGAGTGATTGTATAAATATATGTATCAACATAACAACTAACAAAGGGAATATAGTTACAAAGTAATTACAAAGTCACAAAGTAATAATTTAAGTCTCATTGTTGGTTACAATGTTTATATATAAAGAGAAACGTGTTCACTGTAGGTCGGCTATATGACTATGTGTATGTTATATGACAATTAAATAGTGAATAATTTGTTTACGGAAAATTATATAATAACTGTATAGTAATGTGCTAGACATAATATGTAAATACATATATATATATATATTATATATATATATATATATATATATATTATATATATATTATATATATATAATATCTGTGAAGATGTTTACATATGTTATGTTTTACAATGTTGTAAAAGTATACTGTTAGGGGAATTCATTTAAAAAATAAGCAATACACAGACTCTGGAGTGAAGCAGCAGCAGCTCTGTGTTTCCTCTGTTTTTAAAAACATTATTGTCCCTCATCAGGCAGTGAGGGCTCTACACATACTGGGACTGTGATGCAATTTTAAATACATAATAATAATAATAATAATAATAATATAATAATAATAATAATAATAATACTACTTACAGTTAATAAATATAAATATATTTTATGGGTTACAAACATATTATCATATTCTCTCCATTATCTCCATTGATGCAGTGCATACTGGAACTCCAAAGCAATTTTAAATGCATAATATAATAATACTTCCAGTTAAAAAATAGAAATAAAAACTATATTTTTATGAGAACATAACATTTATCATATACTCTCTTTTATCTCCATCGATACATAATACATAATAACTAATAATAAAATACTTACAAACAATAAATAGAAATAATTCAAGGGATCTGAACTGTGTAACCTGTATATATTCACATAACTGTACATGAAATAAGTTTAGATTTTAAAATAACTACATATGATTTTAAACTGACAGATTAATTTAAAAAAAACGTAAAAACATACATAATTTAAAATACCAAAATAAAATAAAACATCACATTAAAAGGCTCTAAAATGAAACCTGTCCGATATGGATGAAAATGTTAAGTGATTGGACTTAGCATACTATAATATTTATAATGAGAACATTAATATTAAAGGGTTAGTTCACCCAAAAATTTTACTTGGCCCACTATTTACTCTCCCTCAAGTGGTTATAACTTTTAAGAGTTTCTTTCTACTGCTGAACACAAAAAACTAAGTTTGAAGAAAGCTGAAACCTTTGACTTCCATAATAGGAAAAATAACTATTATGGAAGTCAATGAACTAGATTTGGAAGATAACTATGGAAGAAATAAACTCATAAAATGTTGAAACAAGTAAAGGGTGAGTAAATGATGACAGAATGTTCAGTTTTGGAGTGAACTATCCCTTTAATATTATCAATACTCTTCTATATTTTGCTTTTATGAACAGAAAGCACTCACAGTTTTCTCCTGAGTATCCCAGCACCACCTCTGGTCTGGGGCCTGGTCCATAATCATTGACCGCCTGTACAGTGACTTCATGAAGTGTAAAAGTAGGTGTTCCCGTCACCACATGTTGTGAGACGTTGGCCAGTGTGACGGTCGTCCACTGTTCTGCATCTTTCATTCTCCAGCTCACCTTGTACTGTAAACCTGGACCATTAGACTCAAGCCCGTTCAGCTCCTGGTAGTCACACATTAAAATTAAAAGAAATCGATCATCTATTACTCATTACAAACTGTATTTAATAAATAAATTAGTATTGAATATAATCAAAATAAATGTTTTACCCTCCAAGATATTGTCATAGTGTCAGGTGACGTTCCACTGACTTCAACATCTGATGGATTCACGTCAGGCTCTGTGAAAATCATAATCAGACTTAATATACTGTATAAAGCTACCACCTAGTATTAACCGATTTCATCCTTGAACCGATAGAAATGTTCTTGTTGTGGATTTATGTGTGGTTTTACAACAACAGGTCATTTTAAGAAGCGCTATTGGCATGATTGCTATTGAATGAACAAAATCTTGCATGTTATGAACAAGCAGAAAGCAAGTGAATTAAAAAGATGCAGATGGCAACTACAATTTTGATCATAACTAATCTGTTTTGGTACAGTGCTGCAAATAATCAATACCTTTCTCTCAACACATCCTGTAACAGTCACATATTATACATATATATATATATATATATATATATATATATATATATATATATATATATATATATATATATATATATATATATATTTTATTTATTATTTATTTATTTATTTACAATACAATCAATTGTTAATTATTTTTGAGTAGGGCTGCACAATATATCATTTCAGCATCGATATCGCAGTGTGATCATTTACAATAGTCACATCGAGAGCATACGCAATGTTAAGTCTGGTTTATACTGTAATTTATCATTTCGCAAGTGTTTTTTAAGGCCTATGACTGGGTGAGGGTTTTAAAAGCATTCAGGTTCAAGAAATTGTACCGTTTGTAACTTTGACAAATGAATAACGATTGGATTTTTAATAAAACAACGACATTTAATGGGACAATTGGGTTGATTAATAAAGGGACTAAGCCGAAAAGAAAATGAAGGAATGAATGTATTTAATCACTGTACACCAGAATACAGATCGAGTCTTCGAAAAAACAACCAAACACTGCTTATTTAATTGGTATCTTTTTCTTTATTGAATTTCTCTACGCTTGCAGATTGTTTCATTATTTGATGCATATTTATTTTATGTATATAATAAAGTATATAATATGTAATATAAGGATGAAATGTTCTAAAATTATTAATATACCATCAGACTAAAACTTTATGTACTGTAAATAATAAAGTATATAATATGTAATATAAGGATGAAATGTTCTAAAATTATTAATATACCATCAGACTAAAACTTTATGTACTGTAAATAATAAAGTATATAATATGTAATATAAGGATGAAATGTTCTAATATTGTTTTAAATAGTGTCCTTAGAATATTAATATATCATGAGTCTAAAACTGTATGTATATAATAAAGTATATAATATGTAATATAATGATAAAATGTTCTAATAATGTTTTAAATGTTCTTAAATTATTAATATACCATTAGACTTAAACTTTATGTATATAATAAAGTATACAATATGTAATATAATGATAAAATGTTCTAATAATGTTTTAAATGTTCTTAAATTATTAATATACCATTAGACTTAAACTTTATGTATATAATAAAGTATATAATATGTAATATAATGATAAAATATTCTCATAATGTTTAAATAATGTTCTTAAATTATTAATATGCCATCAGACTAAAACTTTATGTGTACATAATAAAGTATATAATATGTAATATAATGATGAAATGTTCTAATAATGTTTTAAATGTTCTTAAATTATTAATATACCATGAGTCTAAAACTGTATGTATATAATATGTAATATAATTATGAAATGTTCAAATAATGTTTTAAATAATGTCCTTAGAATATTACTATACCATGAGTCTAAAACTGTATGTATGTAATAAAGTGTATAATATGTAATATAATGATGAAATGTTTTAAATACTGTTCTTAAAACCTTAATATAAGACTAAAACTTTTGAAAACATTTTGAAGAACATTATTATAACCAAAAACAACATTAACACATTGTCTAAAAAAATAGGATGTTTTGAATATTGAAGCATGTAACTACATCTGTAAATAATTTCTGTAATACCATTTGTAATTACACTGTTGACCACCCATTACACCTTAACCCACCCTTAAACCTACTCATACCTACTCATGTCCCTAACCCTACCCTCAAGAGCACCACAAGTGTTCTGTAACACATTATGAACACAGTACTGTAAGTGCATTGTAATATATTTGATGCAAGTACATTGTAGTTAAGGCCACAATATAAAGTGGGACCTGATAGTGTTACTCACTTGCAGGGTTGGTTCGGTACTGTCTGGATGGATCGCTGGATTCACTCAGACCCACGTCATTGAGTGCCAGGACCCTGAAGGAGTAATACACATACGGGGACAGCTCAAGCTGAGCTGTTGTGCTGGTTCCCGAGACCTCGGTCATGTTGAGCCAGACTCCAGGCTCATGGAGAGAATCTTCATACTGGATCAGGAACACTGAAGGGTCCGGGTACAAATGGATCAGATCATTTCTGTTGATTTAATAAGCGGATAACAAAACTGATATCAGTTGAAATCTCACTTTTAATAGGGCTGTTGTGTTCATCTCCAGGGGTCCATGTTAGCCGAACACTGCGCTCTCGCTGGTCAGTCAGCTCCAGGTCAGTTGGTGGGTCCGGTTGCTCTGGAAAACCACTTATTATGAGACATCAAAATTGATCCAGTGGACAGCACATACTGTAACACTACCAACATGCAGCACAAGCCAAAATAAAGCACAAATAGACTGGCAAACTTAAACAGGTCACAGTGGAAAATGTGACGTTCTGTTAAAGGCATGACTTTACAATGGGTAAAGGTGTGTTCACACTTGGTAGCTTTTAATTGTGCTTCTTTTGAATACATAATTTTTTTCTGAGCCACATTTCCCATAACGAGTTAAATCTAGTCATCGTTATTTTTCATAGAACTTTATATAAATAAGATTGTGTCAAATGAGCTTTTAGATATGAAGACTGCAAAAAAAAGCAGACAAGAAACAAGTTCAGTACATACACTGAAAGAAGTGTTGCATGCAAAACTGTTGCAAACAATTTATTTGTGTTGAATTTAAACAAACAAATTAAATTTAATAATGTTCAACTTAATTTGTTTGTTTAAATTCAGCCCAAATAAATTGTTTACAACCACTTAACGTAAAAAAATTTAGTAAATCCAAGAAATCATCTTTGAATAATTTTTTTCAGTGTAAAGCTGTTCCAGTGTAATGCTGTATTTTAATTTAATTAGGTCTGGGCTTGAAAAATGGCTGAGCAAACCAGGATTGAACGTGTTTTTTTGTTTTTCGTCTGTTTTGGTTAATTATTTTAGACCACTGAGTGATAAAGGTACGCTTCACGTACACATACTGTGTTTAGAAAACATACTTTTAGAAAAAATATGAAAAAATAGTCCACCAATAAACCAAATTCTCAGTGGGATGTAAACAGATGATAGGAAAACACATGCATTGGTATACAAATAATAACTGTATAATTGTAACTAATGTATAAATGTATATAATATGATAGTCATGAATTGTCATTAATGCCTTTAACAGTTTGTATATTAATGGGAAACAAATCCACAAACACATTCATAAAGCACATTAGGAAAGTGATGAACCAAAAATGAAGCAAAAATACACATGAATCAGATGGGTTTGGGACCTGTTTGGGAACTGAAGGAAGTGAGTTTTACCCAGTATCATAGTTGGTGTTGGTGTGGCCTCTGATGAGGAAAGCAGGTTCGAGGAAGTCAGAAGTAAATTATAGGATTCAGTACAGTTCCAAATCTACAGAAGCAACCATTTTTTCTGCACTGACTATGGAAGTCATATGAAGAAGACAGAGTGATGTACTGTATAAACCAATCATACCGACTACTGTGAGTGTGGCACTGGCTGAATCTTGGTCCAGGGTGGTGTTTCTGATGCAGGTGTAGGTGCCTTCATCATCCTCTGTCACATCATGTATAGTCAGACTATCAGAGCCCACCTCAAATCTACAAACATACACACATGTCAGCCGAAAACAAGCTGCTACAGGCTGTCTTTTAGAGCAAATGAACTGAGACATGTGATGTTTTACTGTTCTTAAATAAATTAAGTATAGCTAATGCTTTAGATTAAAGATTGGCAAGCTGTTTGATACGAAACAACATTTTAGTTTTAAAGATAAATACAGAATTTACTGGACATAGAATATTTTATGAAGCTAAAATAAAATAGTATTTAACCATTTAAAAAAATATTGTCAAAAAATATATTTATTATTTTCAAAGTTTGAATACAATAAGCTAAGTATCAAATTTGACATGATAAGATCTCTAAATACTGTGGAAACTTGGGTTTAATAAAAAAAAGTATAAAAATGTATGTAAAAGTGTCTATATATATATATATATATATATTATATATATATATATATATATTTATGTATATATATATATATATATATATATATATATATTATATTATATATATTATATATATATATTATATATATATATAATATATATATATATATCTATATATATATATATATATATATATATATATATAATATATATATATATATTATGTGTATTATATATATATATATATATATATTATATATTATATATATATATAAAAGTGTCCATATATATATATATAAATAAACAATATTTGCAAATAAAAGTAATCTATAGTGTGCCTTGCTTCAGAAAGTGCTTATATTTGATCAGCGATTAAATCACAGCACTGATTCCAGGTCATACCGGGGGTCATCAGGAAGCTCTCCATTGTCTTTAAGCCATATCATGGAGGGGAAGAGTGTGGGATCATGTTTGACCTTACACTCGAACACAGCTATGCTGTTCCTCTGCACCTCTTTATACTCTGGCTGTCTAAGGATCCGTGTAGGTTCTGTGGAGAAACAGAAAATAAAAACAATCGTTTATCTACCTAATATTCATTCGTTTAGCAGGTCACAAATAGACCTGTTTGATAAATAAATTCATTTTATCTTTCACTCACCTTTCACTTGCAGGTGGACGTGATTCTCTTTGTTGCCCAGATTGTTTGATGCTATACAAGTGTACTTGCCGCTGTTTTGTGGCTGAGCTACATTGATCTCTAAAGTACCGTTCTTATGAATGTGGTACAAGTCACTGTTCAGTATGCTCTGACTGTCTTTAAACCTGTAGATCACAGACACAAAGGCCTCACATAGTTAACACCTTGATGGATAGGTTTACACCTGTTATTAACATGAATTTTCATCGATCCAATCACAAGTGAATGGTTCGAAATACAGGCAGAGTATGTTTAAAAATGCTTTGAGCCACTTTTGATGATTCCCAGAGGTTCAAACTGTCACAAAATACCCCTTACTTACTGATCATCAAAATACACCAAAATATATAGTCATGCTTTGTTGTACCAAAACACACAGAATACAATCAAAAATCAAAGCGATGTTTGCTTTTGGTTTCCACTGTGTAACATAGTTTGTTCACTCAATAGTACTTGTGCATCACAGTTTATACTCCCATAAAAGTCATGTAGAGCGTGACAAAATAATAAGGAGTCTTGAGAAACTCTAAACACAAGAGATGCTTTTGAGTTCACCTTAACAACAGGAGGATACAATAATGTGTAATACTGTGTGTCAACCTTTGATCAGAAAAAGCATGTTCATTACCATGTGGAAACAGGGCTCTAGATACAAACAAATGCACAGCATTAAACAAGTCTTACCATGTGATTTTGGGAAGAGGCGAACCAAAAGTAGCACAGTCTAACAGAGCTCTGCTGTTACTGATGACTGAGTATTCGTGATTTAGAGACGTCAGCACTCTTGGTGGTTCAGCTGAAATGTAATGCAATTTGATGATTGTGCCATGTTTAACAGTTACAAATATAGAACAGAATAAAGCAGATGTGTAAAACTAACCTAGTACACTGACAAAGGCATTGGCTAGCAGGTAACCGTAATCATTAGAGGCGTTGCACTGATAAACGGCGCTGGAGCCCGTCTGAACGTCACTGAGGGTGATGACGCCATCTGACACTTTACGGCTTGGGTCATTATGAGAGCCTGTCAAGAAATCAGTAAAAGAAAGAAACGAATAAAAAGTAGTTAGCTATGAGATACTAACTGAAAAGGGGACATGTTTAAATATATCTGATTATGTAATTTCTGATTTAAGTAGAGAAATATTTTTCACTCATACAAAAACAGACGACAAGGCATTGTAAAATAAAATAAAATAAAATAAAATAAAATAAAATAAAATAATAAATAAAATAAATAAAAAAATAAATAAAATAAAATAAAATAAAATAAAATAATGCAAGTGGTAGTGGTAAAAATTAATAATTAATAGTATGCTATAAAAACACTCCTTATAATTTTTGTTCAGTGAACTGTTGTTTTTTTATATATGTACTGTACAAACACATTAATTCACAAAAATAAATCAGAATTTTGACTATATATTAATATAAAATTGTACCAATTAAAAATAGTGGTTAATATTAAAACCAGAAATATAAATGTAGAGTAGGTAATACATACTTTCAATGGGATTTCCATTGACAGACCATGTAATCGTGGGTTTAGGATTTCCATCCACATCGCAGGTGAGGTTTCCAGTCTCTTTTGGGGCCAAGATGAGGTTCTGAGGGGCACTGATCCAAAAGGGAGCCGCTGAGGACAGAGTTCAAAATCAGACCGCACTGACAAAATCTGAAAATCTGTAATTACTTTTTTTAAAATTTACATTCAAAATCCAATTCAATTTGAATTAAGCCTCTCATATGGAGAATGAAGTCATATGCATTTCTCAGGTGTGATGGTTTCACAGACTTTAACAGTGTACAAATCTTGATGGTTCTGTGGTTCTCGTCTGTCAATTCTGATCTTTAATTTGTGTTTTCTATTGAATTCAATTCAGGTGATTGGTTAGGCCATTCTACAGCTTGATTTTCTTTCTCTGAAAGCATTTGAGAGTTTCCTTGGCTGTGTTTTAGATCATTGTCTTGTTGAAATGTCCACCCTGGTTTCATCTTTATCATCCTGGTAATGTAGATGTTGGACTGAAGTAGCTGATATTAATTTACACTGACAAAGGACAGAGGGTTGCTGAATAACTGAGAGATTTCAGCTGCTGTCTGGGCTTTCACTGCCTTTCCACATCTCCCTTTCTTCATGTGTTCAATACTTTTTCCTTCCATCATTTTATTACACATAACTTCATTTGTAAACTAATTAATTAGTTTTCTTTACATATATGGATTCATTTGGTTGCTAATAACATCCAGTGAAAATTTCAAATCAACAGCATCTTTAGAAATATGTCTTCTGAGAAAAATGGTGACACGTTTAATACTTATTTTCCCCGATGTATATTATAACGAATACTTTGGTTATATTTGATAAACCAAGATATACTTTCTGAACATTAGCAAACACAAAAGGTCTTTCAGATGAGCACAAGTCCATGAACAGTACAGGATGGTGTCCTGGGGTCGAGTGAATGATGTGACTAAACAGGGTTTTTGAGATGTGACACATGAAAGACGTCCTGTGACAGACCTCTGACCACTACGGTGATGGTGTGTTGGCTGCTCCCCATGCGATTCTTGGCTAAACAGCGGTAATCTCCCCCGTCTGCTTCTGTCACCTCTTTTATCTTCAGAGTTTTTTGGAAACTGTAAAATGAAAAACGCCCACTTGGCAGCTCCCCGTTCACCTTAGTCCAGGAGATATTTGGCGTGGGACTGGAAAACACACACACACAAAAAAAAAAAACTCATATTTTTATGCAAATAGACATGATCACAAAAATATTCTACACTGTAAAAGGGTTCCACACAATTCGTTCATGCTGTCCTAACACAAATCAATTAAGTTAACTTAATAAATTAGTTTGAATGAACGTAAAACAATTAAGTCTGAAGAATTGGGTTGTTTCAACTCATTTTAAATAGGTAGTGTGAATAATAGCCATCTTCAAACCAACATTTTACTTCCTTCTACTTACAGGCCATCGGCAATGCATTCCAGCTCCAGCGTATCTCCTTTCAAGACCATGGTGGTACTTTCCGTTCCTGGTGGATGCAGAAAGAGGGCACTCTCCCCCAGATGGACTGTCTACAATCAGACAGACAAGTCTTATAACCAGACATTTATCACACAAGCACTCATAGTAGGGAAAAATAATTTGTTTGGGTGTGTAAAACCACACATGAACAAGTCTTATGAATCGGATCTATCCTGTACAGTAAAATTAGAATATGGTTGATCAGATTTGACAGCATAAAGTTAAAAACACATGAATAAATAGTTGGAAAATCTATTGATTTAAGTCAAGCCCTGCTAAAAAATCACCCTCATGTCTTTGATCAAGTGAACCTCGTACTAAATGACAGAGAATTCAATCCTTCCATTGCCTCTTTTCAGTGGACAAGCCTTTAAAAGTGAATGGAAGGATCCTAAATATAATTGAAATGAGGTATTTCACAGTAAAATTGTGTTGCATATACACTGCCTGGCCAAAACAAAAAAAATAACTGACATTGAAACGTAAGGTATCACATGGACATATTCCAGAACAACCATGGAAAGATTCATTGGGCTAATGAATTGAAATGAGACTTCTTTTACATAGTGGTTCAGATAGTAATCATTTTCACCCGGTTTATGGTGTGCATTAATCATGGCATTGATTTGACAACCATAAACAATGTCTGAAAGTTTATTACATCAAGAGCTGCATTTATTTGGGACAAGATCCTTTATTAGTTATTGGAGCATCTCCACTATATGACCCTGAAAGAGTGTTGCCAGCTTTGTAGTTTTCCCACAAAATTTGGCAACCGAAATGTTTCTCACAAATATAAAATGAAAACTGAATCGTTTCTTAATGGACATTGATCCCAGAACTCACTACTTTAACACGTATACTGTATCTACAAGTATGTGTATTATAAAATATCAGAGAGGGTGGTAAACCTTTTCCTTAATGTGAATCCTTCAGTTGAGTCTGATTGGACAAAGGGGAAAATTAGGCTCCTTTTGATTCCTTTTGGCTGGGTTTTGAGTTGTCATTAGCATGAAACATTTTCTTGGACCACTGTCTAAATGTTTCAAGACTTTCAATGGGATCAAGTAAACTAGTGGTAACTTCAAGTGTAAAAATGGAGTCTACCACAATGCGAGTCTAATGAATCTTGCCATTGTCATTCCAAAAATATGTCCATAGAATTACTCTTTCAATGTGCAGGAGAAAAAACAACTAAACACAGCATCAGTCAGTGTCAAAAGAAGTTACCAAACAAGCCAAAAGCATTAAGTAGTTCCTCTAGAATTTTGCAAAAGCATATATATATATATATATATTATATATATAATATATAATATATATATATATATATATATATATATATATATATTATATATATAAATGCAGCTTTACATGATTTTGTGATGGGTTTTCTTAAAAATTTGCTTCAATTCTTGTTTTTTGCTGTGAAAATACACAAAAACCTGTAAAACTGTCTCTTTTTTGATCTCAAGAATCACTATACTTGCAAAATCCTGGAAAGACTGATTAATTACTGCAATAAACTTGTTTGCTTATTTAATGATTATTTTGGCCAAGTAGATTACGCAACACTAACACATTTATTCAGAAACAGAAAAAAAAGAAGAAAGATTAGTAAACAACTGATCATTAGGAGGTTAAAGACACTAAACGTTAATTAAAAAGAAAAAGGACTGACAGCAATCTTATATGAAACAAAACAAAAAGTCATTCATGATAGTCAACTCCTGTAGTGTTGGCTTCAGTCCTTTTGTCAGTCAGTTCTGACAAAATTATTAAAAATGATGTAATGAAATGAAGATTAATACCAAATGCAGTGCAGTGTGAGAAGTTGTATGGGATCAGTGTTGGGATTCTACAAAAGTGGGTTATTTTTTTGTGATTATGTACTGTAAGTGATATAGTATATTAGGAAATGAACTATTATTTCCTGGTTAGGCAGAAACACAAGGGGATGGGAGAAAATGAAGGCTGGGTTCACTTGGAGAAGTTCTGCTAGCACTCACCACCCCAAAAATCTGAGCCATTCAAAAAAGCTGCCAACACAGTGTCATTCATAGCTTCAACTGGAATACAACAAAAATAATGAGCATGCAATGATTTGACATTTACGGGTCTGGGGGAAAAAACAGGAAAAACTGAAGAAGCATTAAAAAACAAAGCCATAGTGCTGATATTTATTGATTATAGTTTTCATGGGCTGTCAAATTAATATTTTTTCATACAATTACTTTAACACAATGTATATAGACTGTTTTAAATAGATTAAACAAAATAAAAAATATATAAAAACAATTAAAAAAAAACACAGAATTGTACATTTTGCAGCATTTTAATTATTACTTCACATATGCCACAATTAAGCAAATTCTTTTCATAAAACTCTTCGATTAAGGACTTTCTTGAAGTGAGTACACTACCTGACAAAAGTCTTGTCATCGATGCCAGTTGTAAGAGCAACAAATAATAACTTGACTTCTAGTTGATCATTTGGAAAAGTAGCAGAATGTAGCTTTTTTTTAACTGCATCCTAATCATTACTAATACTGCAGAAGACCTATTGGAACCCACATGGACCCAAGATTCTCATAGAAATCAGTCAAGTTTGGTGAAGGAAAAATCATGGTTTGAAGTTACATCCATAATGGGGGCCAGCGATAGATCTGCAAGCGTGGATGGCAACGTCAACAGCCTGAGGTATCAAGACATTTGTGCTGCCCATTACATAACAAACCACAGGAGAGGGCAAATTCTTCAGCAGGATAGCATTTATATTTTGGTAAAATAAGCATAATCTAAAGTCCTTTGCCTTTCATTTAAGCCACTTCTGATACCAAATGATCAACTGGAAGTCAAGTTATTATTTGTTGTTCCTAAAACTTAGATAGGTGACTAGACTTTTGTCAGGTAGTGTATAAATATATCCAACTATTTGTGATTGATTTAATAAATGAATCTGCATATTACGATTTAACAGTCCAAATTTTATCGACTTATATGCATAATAGCAGCAGAACATGTTTTACTCTGAAAATACTTTTAATTCAACATAAAGAAACTGCTAAACATAAATGTCTGTTTGGAATGAGTGTCTCTATTAGTAGCAGCAGTCTAACAACACTTACTGTCCAGCACTTTGACGGTGATGGGCTGTTTCTGTTGGATAGTCTGAGTGTGTGGGAAGCGGGCATAGCAGATGTAGTCGTTTCTGGTGTCTTCCATGACCACATTGGAGAAATACAGGTCTCCGTTTAAAGCCTGGGACACACGATTGTTCTGGGGAAGTCTCTGGAAATCTGACAAACATTGTATTTGTTAGATTTGTGCCTTTTGCTGTGATTGAGAGCAAATAAGGTCAGTATTTGCCAAAAAAGGAGGCTGTGTAATAACAACGAGCTCCAGTTAATTTACATACTTGGGTTGCCATGTAAAGTATATGAAAACATAAGTAAATGTGCATTTCAGTTGCTGCCAGCACTAACATGCCCTGTGCTGTGTTATCATCACAAAGCATGTTTATAAATGCGATATATTCTTACTGTTATCCATCCAGAAGATGATAGGTGGAGGCAGGCCAGCTGGGGTCTGCACTGCAGTATTAGAGACGTTCCTCTCTGCACTGTGATTGGCTCATTTTTCTCTTTTGACCACAAGGGGGACCCTATGAAACAGAATTGAGCCTTCAGTTTAAAAAAAGCATGGGAGGCGACTGCACAAACATCAACAAAATACTCCTGTGGCAGTATGTTGTGTGGTTAGTTGTGTCTGGCTTACTTGATTGACGGATGACGATGTTATTGGACACAGCAGAGCCGTGCTCGTTGCGGGCGATGCACTGATAAACACCCTCATAAACCTCAGCCTTCTCTCCGCTGATATCAATGACTAGATTGCCTGTGCCGGGCATCATTACAACTTTGGGATCCTTTTCTACATCAAAATGCGTGCCGTTACGTGTCCATGAAAAGCTAGGATGAAAATAGGAAATCAATTAGGAGAGTATGTACGCACAGAGTGATGTTACGATCGATGCTTTTATTTATAACAACATAAATTGATCCATTTGGTTGCACGTATGTCATTCAGATCTTTATTTTTAACATTATTATTTTAATTGTCATGTGATACATTAATTTCACATATCATAAAATAATTTCAAGCAATAAAAAGATACAAAATCTTCATACACACAATTATGATGTTAAAAACCACATAGATGATTCAGGCTGATTCCTTAAAGGAACAGTCCAGTTTTCTGTATGTAAAACACAAAATAAGATATTTGGCGGCATGTCCAAGCTGCTCATTTCCAAATTCTAGAAAACTAGAATATGTTTGGTACAAGTTTACATTGTCATTCAGACAACAGACAGACTTAAAGGAGGAAGATCTCATGTAGCGTTTTTGAGAAATACTACAGTTAGAACTTTACCAATGAGTATTTGATGCATTTGTTGTGTTGAGTTGCAACGATGAGTCACACACAATGTCGTTACAAAGTTCGCGCACACACACGTTTAGTTTTGCACTTTTTTTGCATCCAAATGTGACAGGATACAGGTTAATCTCCACTGCTGTATGGATATCTGTTATGTTAAAGTACAAAATAAACCTGATTTAATGTCAACAAACCCTGATTGAAGCGTCTTCTTTTATTATTGTTCTGATACGTGGCTGTGCTGATGAAGTGAATCGGAAGTAAATCGCTGTAATTCATTACACACATGCTCTGTTTTAAAACATTTTAAACTTGTAAAACTCACTCTTGATCACGTTTGATGATGATTGATGATCCTAGCAAACTGAACAGATCTTTTACTCCCGGTTGCTTTGCGCATGTCCGGTCTTGTTGATGATATGATTATACACGTGACTACAGTGACATGTTAATACGCAGCTGTCAATCAATTCGGTGGGTGGTGGGACGGCACTCCTACGTCAAGTTACGGTGGGTCTGAAAACCGCTCCAATTGGTCCACCGTTTTTATTTTGTTAAATTGAAAAAAAAGGACTGGGTGTGTTTATATCACCCCAATATGATACACCATACCTACACATATGTCTGTCCAAACTGCTTGAATAGTAGATTTTCCACCATAGGTGCCCTTTAAGAAAGACTTACGATCAGCTGGTGCAACCCTAGTCTGGTTGTTTTGTAATTTGTAAGAAAAATAAGGTTCTTGCAACGAGTGAAGTTCAAACCTTCAGCTTTTATATCAACAAACTGAGGACAAAACATTCCATATTTGTGTGAACTAACCATTTAAAGACCTGCGAAATGTCTGATGTTGTGTTTAGTACTATAGGTGTTAGGCATCAATCCGGCCACAGCATTGGAATCTGCAATAACCACACTGACTCAAAGTGACACCCACCTGGGATGAGGCTTTCCTTTCGCCTCACAGAAGATATTGATGTTCTCCCGAGGGTCGATGATAATCCTTGGGGACTGATTAGTTATTGTTGGAGGTTGAGGCACTGAAGCACAGAAACCAGTGTGAAACAAGCATCTCTAATTTACACACACACACACACACACACACACACCCTTGGCGGCAAAAACCAGAACAGATGAAACACCTTTGCAGAAACTGATTCTGCAAAAAAAAATGTCTAAAAATATAAAAGTGCCCAGCTTTAGTTTATCACTGTAACAAAACCCGGTGAGACAAACAACCAAAGAGCATGCAGCAAGCAACACAGACGTCTATAATAATGTAGCTTTATATTTTGGTAATTTAATGCTTAATAAATGATAAAACATGTTAAATGCATTCCAAAAACATAAACACTTCAAACAGAAGCAGTTAAAAAACTCAAATTAAATCTAATTCACAAAAGAGTTCACAGCAAAATTGCCCAGACTTACATCCCTCCAGAACTTTAGCTTTTTTTGTCCAAATGAAACAGGAAATACATGAGCGAGAGAGTAAAAGAGTTCAAATTAGTGTAAGAAAAGAAGAAGAGAAGATCAAACAAAGTCAAGCTCCCTCAGAGAAACTTCCGGAGGTGTGTTGGGCACTCTTTACCCACCATGCAACTCTCATGCTTTTTCCTACTAATGCAGTTTGGATGATGCTGATTGTTTGTCATTGATTGATTGCTTTACTCTGACAAGAGTGCTGCATGCAATACAGACTGCAAAGATTTTGGACTTATAAAATGGTGCTTGATGATAAAAAGACTCTTTACATAAAGTTGAAGTCAGAATTATTAGCCCCCATTTGAATTTTGTAAATATTTCCCAAATGACGTTTAACAGAGCAAGGACATTTTCACAGTATGTCTGATAATATTTTTCTTCTGGAGATAGTTTTATTTGTGTTATTTTGGCTAAAATAAAAGCAGCTTGTAATTTTTTTAAAAAACATTTAAAGGACAAAATTATAAGTCCCTTTAAGCTATATATTTTTTCAATAGTCTATAGAACAAACCATCGTTATACAATAACTTGCCTAATTACCCTAACCTGCCTAGTTAACCTAATTAACCTAGTTAAGCCTTTAAATGTCACTTAAACTGTATAGAAGTCTCTTGAAAGATATCTAGTCAAATTATTTACTGTCATCATGGCAAAGAGAAAATAAATCAGATATTAGAAATGAATTATTAAAACTATTATCTTTAGAAATGTGATGAAAAAATCTCTCCGCTAAACAGAAATTGGGGAAAAAAATAAACAGGGGGGCTAATAATTCTGACTTCAACTGTATGTGTTTGAGCATCAATATTCTTATATTAGATATCCTGCTTTTCCACTGTGATGTAGATGTATATTTGCATAAAAAAGACCATCCAGTCACAATTCCCTATCCATGAGCTTGCAGTTTGTGAAGGCCATTAGTATCAGTGAGTATGTTTACATCTGTACTACACAGGAAACATGAGCATCGCATGAGCTTCACATGTTAAAATGTGAAATGAACAAACAGTTTTGGAACATTTTCAGGAGAAAAATGTGTTTCATGCATGTTTCAAGTGTGTTTCATGTCCGTTTCAAGTGTGTTTTGTGTGCATCTCAAGTGTTTTTCATGTGTGTTTCGCATGTGCTTCATGTGTGTTTCAAGTGTTGCATATGTGCCAAATGTTTTTATATTTCACATGTTTCATGCATGTTTCAAGTGTTTCATGTGCATTTCAAGTGTGTTTCCCGTGTTTCACATCAGCTTCATGTTTTTATATTTCATGTTTCATGCATGTTTCAAGTGTGTTTCTTGTTTCACTTGTGCTTTATGTTTTAAATTTCACGCTTCGTTCATATTTCAAGTATTTCATGTGTGATTTAAGTATTTCAGGTTTCGTGTATGTTTCAAGTGTGTTTCATGCATGTTTCAAGTGTGTTTCTTGTTTCACTTGCGCTTTATGTTTTTACATTTCACGTTTCATTCATGCTTCAAGTATTTCATGTGTGATTTAAGTATTTCAGGTTTCATGTATGTTTCAAGTGTGTTTCATGTGCATTTCAAGTGTGTTTCATGTGCATTTCAAGTGTGTTTCATGTATGTTTCAAGTGTGTTTCATGTGTGTTTCATGTGTATTTCAAGTGTGTTTCATGTGCATTTCAAGTGTTTCATGTGTGTTTTCTGTATTTCACATGTGCTTTATGTTTTTATATTTCTCATGTGTCTCATGCATGTTTTAAGTGTTTCATGTGCTTTTCAAGTCTTTCCCATGTTTCCAATATTTCACAAGTGCTTCATGTGTTTCACATTTCACACAAGTCTCATACATGTTTCAATTGTGCTTCACATGTGTTTCCACTGTTTCACATGTTTCCAGTGTTTCACATGTGCTTCCTGTGTTTTACATTTCACGTGTTTCATGCATGTTTCAAGTGTGTTTCATGTGTGTTTTAAGTGTGTTTCACATGTTTCATGTATGCTTGATGTATGTCTGGTGTTTTTTTACATTTTATTTTAATTTATTTGTTCTTGATTTATAAATTTTCAGTTTTTATTGGGACATCCTCCTCCTAACCCATTCTAATATGCCAATTTTTCACTAAAGAAACAATTCTTACTACTATTAACGTTGAAAACGGTCATGCTGTTTAAAATTAAAAACTAATGTTAATGGCTTTTTAATGTACAAAAACGTTAGAAATATAAAAACGTGGCAACACTCTGAATTATTTTCATAATCATTACCTTTGCTGAAAAAAAGTATAGATTTCTTTGCTGACCATGATCTTTTGTAGCTGCTGATCCCCAAATGATAGTGCATCTCATATATATTTATAGAATTGATTATCACAGCCACAGATACAGAAAGATGGAGGCTGAAAGAGAAAGTGTGACCAATGTTCTCTAAAAGTCCTTGCATATTCTGCTTACACAGTCGTAGTGCTGACTTCACACACAGTCAGTATGTAAATGTGAAACTTTCCTCTAGAGAGCAGACACACCGTGATGACTCAAATAACAGCATACTATACTGCATTTCTATTTTATAAATGAGTTTATATTAATTTAACGTGCCTGAAATAACCTGGACTTCAATAATTAACTTAGTCTAAAAATGTCTAAAAACATCCAGGACACAAAGTCAAGGTAGTAAATCCTTTTGTTGTTGTTGTTGTTCCATGAATGGGAGATTAAATCCACATTATTCTGGTTAAAAGTTGGAGATAAGTAAGATTTTTAAATGTTTTAAAAAGAAGCCTATAATACTAAAAAGGCTGCATTTATTTAATCAGAAATAGAGTAAAACTGTTAAATTATTCAATAGTATTACCATTTAAAATTAATGTTTTCTTATTGAATGTAGTTTAAAATTGTAAATATGTGAAATAAAATGAAGTTTTATAAACTAATTTCGAGAGGAGCACGTGATATGATTGAGCACGGCTGGATTCTCATCCATAATTAGTAATAATCCAATCAGACTGTTCCAAGCTTATAATAATTAGACCAATTTTAACCTTATCTTCAATTTGGAGGAATCCCCCCTTCCACCCCATCTCCTCCTTTTCCTTCCTTTTCTAAGGGGAGCTCTCGAGAACTACCTGATCACGAACCCCCTTTATATGCTTATTGACCGGGTGGGAGCCTTGGGCTCAATTATCTCCAAACTCAGGGTTCTCTCATGGTACAGCATGCCAAACCTGCTATTAAAGCCAAGCATATCTCAGTGTGAACTCTTGAAACATAATTTACAGCATTATTACTCCAGGCTTTAGTGTCACGTGATCCTTTGGACTTCATCCTATTTTGATGATCTGCAGCTTATGAAACCTTATTATTATTATTTTTTTATTATTATTATTATTATTATTATTATTATTATTATTATTATTATATACCATTATTTTTATTATTAAGTACTAAGTAGTTCTAAGTAGCGCCAGACAGTATATGCAGACATTTTTTGCTATTTCTGTGGATAATATTGTGAAAAATCTGCGGATTTATGCGGACTGACTTTGGGAGTATCGTAACTAAAAACTTAATATATGAAAAAAATAAACTTTTTTTAAAAGTTTTTAACTTTTATTGAATGTTTACAATGTAAATCCAACTAGATCCACTTATTTGTTTAAAAAAAGCAGGTCTCTTGTATAATATATATACCGAAAGACAGAAAATATTACTTTACAAACTCTATTGTAAATGAATCCTATCAACATTTTAATATTACTATTATATTACAATGATATTACGGAAATTAATTTAAAAACTAAATTAATAAAAATGTACACACTTTTACACAAGTAACTAAATAGACTCAATGATGGGCTAAAAATCTGTGGAAATCTGTGGATTTCTGCATGCGCAGATTCCGTGTGGGCCTAGTTATAAGTAAGGCACTTTGATGGAAACAATACCATTCAATCACTAACATACAAAAGTACCATTAAAAATGTGTTTATTTATATTCATCAAGGACATTAAATTGTTCACAAGTGAAATTAAAAGTAACTTTATCATGTAAAAAAAAAGATATTCTGTTATTTTAAACCTTTTTTCATCAAATAATCTTAAAAAGTAACACATCACAGCTCTGACGAAACTATATGAAGTAGGAAAAAATGATTAATGACTGCGTACCAATAATAATTGAACAGAACAGTAAATGACCATTTTTATAATGATTTCTGAGGGGTCATGTGACACTGCAGAATAGGGTAATGATACTGATGCTTTAAATCACGGGAACATCTGAAATTTTAAACTACATTCATTAAGAAAACATTTATTTTAAACAGAAATACTATTTCACTTCACAGTTTTTACTAATCACAGGAATAACACACATGATGAAGCTATTTTAAATATAAATTTCACAATATAACCATTTTTACTGTATTTTTGATCAAATAAATGTAGACTTCTTCAAGACAACAAATACTTTGACATCACATCATATTTACTAATGCTCGCTGTGCAATACTCACAGTCTAGAGGCACTTCTAATGCAGAGGTCACGTGACTGAGCATCATCATCATCATCATCATCATCATCGCTCCTCCACAGAGCAAGCAGCTCCTCTTCCCTTCCATGGCAAGGCTGCGTTACATCAAAATCCTTCCCCTCCAGGTCAAAGCAACTGGGCCTTGTGATTCGCACTCAATGTGACCATTCAAACATGCAGGGGAGACGATTAGCCGGTGAGACTGAAAGAGGAAACAGATATAAAAGGCAATGAATAAAAACAGCACAAACCGATGATATTTATCAGAAGGGACGTTAAGCACTGATGTACATAGAAATGAGATGTAAATAGCGATAGAGGGCATTGAGCTGGAAGAGACGGGGACGCTGTGATGGCAGCACCCGCAGCACTGGCATATGGATGGCAATACACATGGCTGAAGCACAAAATTACACAGGCTGCTGTCTGGATACTCGGAGGAGGGTTAAAAAAATACACACACAATTGTTCTTCCTGCTCCAGAAAGCCCTTTGTGTATCGTTCAGCTTTCTGCATGCACAGAACAGAAATCCGTTCAGATTCACGAAGCACGTCCTTTCAGATGGTTCACAATAGAATTGAAAACGCATTCCTGTTCAAATAATGAAATAAAATAAAACATTAATTATTTTAAAATAAAATTAAGCAAAAACAAGCAAAAAGATAAATAAATACAATTAAAATGTAAATATTATATATAAATAATAACACATAAAATATTATGAATTCAAATATTAAATTAAATTAAATTAAATTAAATTAAATTAATTACAATGAAAAATCTATTAATTTAAAATATAATATGTCAAATTAAATTAAAATGAAAAATCTATTAAATTAAATTAAAATATAATTAAATTAAATTAAATTTAAGTTATTTATACATAATATAATATTATAATATATATATAATATAATAATATAATATATAATATATATATATAATATAATAAATTAAATTAATTAATTAAATTAAATTAAAAATTAATTAAATTAAATTAATTAAATTAAACAGCTACATTAAACACTACATGAAAGGTAATATGAGAAACAATGTGTTACTTTCTATCCGTAAGTTATAACAAAAAAGTGCTTCTTGACCTTTTAATATGCCATAAACCTGTTTACACTGGAATCACAATCACCATAAAATGCTCCCCTGAATATGATGGATGAGTGACTGCAAAGTTTTTACATAATAAACCCCAAGTAAGAATTGTGAATAATGCTGTTTTCTGTTGTGTGTGTCCGAGAAGTGAGATAGCGTTGGTTGTTAACTGCTAGTAGGTAGAGAGTGCTATCTGAGTGATTCTGCTGTGTAGTAGGCTGTGTCAGGGAAATGGCCTTTCCCTTGCATAATTCATGAGCTCAGAAACCTTGACTGAGTCATACAGCTAAACAGAGAAGGAATGAGTGCATGAGTCTGTGGAGGCAAAGATTTATTTCAAGGTGATTTTTAGACATTAAAGATAGAGACAGGTTTTTTCTGCACATCACACACAATGAGAGCATTGGTTATGCTACAATCTATGTTTTTGTCTTTTCTGTGATGTTAAGGACGTTGCTTTAAATGATGATAAATCTACAGTAAAGGCCAGTTGCTTAGACACGAACTGAAAGCAGAACATTGTTTAAAAATGTACAAGATACTATTTTTAGAAGACCCTATTTTAGCACACATTTAGACTAGTCACATAAGGGGAAAAACAACACAGAGATAGGGGAAAAATACTTTAGTAATTTATATTAATTTGCGATCTAAATATTTTGCTTTCTTTATCATTTATTTGCTCATACAAGATGGGATAGGTCATAAAACAATACAAACAAAGCAAAATCATTGCAGAACAAAAAAGCTAAAAATGCAAAACAAGACAAAAGCAAAGCAAGACAAGCAAGCAAAACAAAAGGGAAAAAATTCAAAAAGCAAAAGTAAAACAAATTAAAGTGTAAAAGAAAAGCAAAACAGTAGAGCACAGCAAAACAAATTAAAAGTAAATCAAAACCAAAAAGCTAAACAAAACAGAAGCAAAAATGAAGTAAACCAGAAGCAACAAAAGCAAAACAGAAGCAAGAAACTAAACAAAAGCAAAACAGATGACAAAGAAAGCAAAACAAAATGAAGAAGCAAAGCAAAAAATAAAAGGAAAGTTAAAATTTAAAGCTAAAAAGTAAAGAAATAAGACACAAATGAATCACAATAAAGTAAAAAAAATATCGCAAATTAAATTAAAACTAAAAAGCTAAACAAAACAGAAGCAAAGAAAATTAAGCAAACCAAAGCAAACAAATTCAAAACAGATGGGAAAAAAAACAAAACAAAATCAAGAAAGCAACACAAAACTAAAAGTTCAAAGTTAAAGCTAAAACAAACAAAGCCATTCAAACCAAGTCATAAACCAAGCATAACAAAGTAAAACAAAAGCAAACCAAATCTAAACAAAACAAAACAGAAGCAAGAAACAAAACACAAGTAAATCACAATAAAGTAAAACAAAATTATCGCAAATCAAATTAAAACAAAAAGCTAAACAAAACAGAGGCAACGAACAAAAGTGAAGTAAACTAAAGCAAACTAAAGCAAAAAAAGCAAGAAACTAAACAAAACCCAAACAGATGCCAAACAAAGAAGGCAAAAGAAAACGAAGAGGCAAAGCAAAACAAACAGCAAAGTTAAGAGTTAAAGCAAAACCACACAAACCAAAAGTCATAAAACAAAACACAACAAAGTAAAACAAGAGCAAATCAAATCTAAACCAAAGCAAAACTGAAGAAAAGCAAACGAAAATAGAGTAAAGCTAAATAAAAAGACAACAAATCTAAACAAAAAAAACAAAGTAAAACAACATACAGTTATGTATGATTAATGTTGATGTTGATAAAAAAACTGTGTCCCCTGACTAACGTCGAAAAGTAATGACACTGAATAGTGAAGAAACTCAATGCCCTTTCAACATCTTAAGAAAAAAATCTGAAAGAAATCTTAAGATGCCTTTTCTGGCTTAAGAAAAAGGCAAGACATCATCAACAGCCACAGACAAGTAGATTTAGCACATTTTCAGCGTTTCAGACAATGTGCACAGCGTGTCTGATGGCTGCTATGGTGACAGTATGAGCTCAAGTGCCCTTCAGAAAAACCTGAACCGGTCAGTCGCAGTAGAGAATGACAGTGACAATGTTTAAAATGGAAGCTGTCAATCACACATCCTGCAGCCATGCAATCAGCTTGACCTTTAGCTATTCTTAAATATAGGAATCTATGGGAAAAAGCATTGTCATATGTGCCTTTTAAAATGAGAGAATATCAAAGACAACACACAGATTCATCTTTGTTTTTATGTAAACATGTTGAGGCATGTGCAGCACGGTGGCTCAGAAGGTTGCTAAGTCGAGTCCAAGCTGGGCCAGTTGGCATTTCTGTGTGGAGTTTGCATGTTCTCCCCGTGTTCATGTGGGATTCCTCCAGGTGCTCCGGTTTCCCCCCACAATCCAAAGACATGTGGTATAAGTGAGTTAAATAAACTAAATTGGCCATAGTGTATGTGTGTATGTGTGTATGTGTGTATGTGTGTGTGTGTGTGTGTGTGGTGTGTGTGTGTGTTTGTGTGTGTGTGTGGGTGGGTTTTTCCAGTACTGGGTTGCGGCTGGAAGAGCATCCACTGCCTAAAACATATGCCGAAATAGTTGGTGATTCATTCTGCTGTGGCGATCTCTGAAATAGAGACTAAGCTGACGGAAAATGAATGAATGAATGAATGAATGAATGAATGAATGTTGAGTGACATATAGTCTGTCTGAATGGGATATTTGCATAAAAGATACAATATCAACTGCAATCATTAATGTTGAACACATTTTCTCTGGCGAAAATGATTTACGACTGAATTTATTAAGCACCAGATGTTGTTCCCCGTTTCAGGCTATTAACATTCTGGTCAAATTAGCTGAATCAAGACAAACGGATAAAAAATTCAATTATATCTCTTAATTGTTCGCATCAATTTTCATAATAGCTCTCAGGTTTGTTATTGCTTTTTATTTATTTGGCCTTTAGCCATTTTGCTGACAAAAGATAGTGAGTACGAACAGAAAATGAAACAAAACAAGACTGCAGGCTCATAATATAGAATTTGGTTAATATTAATAATAACTATACTTTATATAATACTAATAATTCCGCCAGTTTTTTGTTACTTTCATCATACATTTAAAATGGCATATGTTACAGCTAGCTATTTGTCATAACAAAGGCAAGGCAGGTAGCTGAAGGCGATTCACCCTTCTTGGAATTTCTAATTTATTTAATCCCAGTGATCTGAGTGACCTGTTTGTTTGTATTCAGTGAGCATTTCTGTAATGTGGGTCTTAGGCCATTTAGCGATTTATAAACAATTAATAATACTTTTAAAACCTATTCTGAATGTAACTGGGAGCCAGTGTAAAGACCTGAGGACAGGTGTGATGTGCTCTGATTTTCTGGTTCTGGTCAGAATCCTGGCAGCAGTCTTTTTTGGGAAGACCCGCGAGAAGGCCGTTACAGTAATCCACTCTGCTGCTGATAAAAGCATGAACAAGTTTCTCACTGGAATCTGGATCTAATTTTTATAATGTTTCAGAGATGATAGTATGCTGATTTACTGCTTTGACATGACTACTGAATTTCGATCTGACACTGGAATAACATCAAGATTCTTGACCTTATTTTTTGTTGTAATTAAGGCCCATTACAAACAAAACTATTATGATATATAGATATTATTTAATATAATAAATAGTAGTTTTAATAAAAGAATGCACATTTTATATAATAATTATAACAATATTAATTTATCTTTTCTTAATTACCCACATTTTGGCATAACTAAGACTTTTTAAAGATTTTTTTAAGTAAATCTTCTTTGTTTGTCAGTTTTTTGCCCATTCAAAGCATTAACATTAATAACAACGACATGGTTTTTTAAATCATGCTAAATAACAACCAAAATTCAAGCCAGATTTGATGACAAATCAGAAAAATATTGATCAATTGGATCTGACAAGGGGCGTCGCGGTGGTGACATGCACTATAGGTGAACTGGGTAAGCTAAATTTTCCTAGTGTATGTTTGTAAATGGGAGTGTATGGCTGTTTCCCAGTGATGGGTTGCAGCTGGAAGGGCATCCGCTGAGCAAAAATTCCTCATTCCGCTGTGGCGACCTCAGATTAATAAAGGGACTAAGCCGAAAAGAAAATTAATGAATGAATGAATGGATCTGACAAATTATAAAAGCATGGTAAACCAATCAGAATACTCTGCATTAATAAGCACACAATCTAAAGCTACACATGACAAAACTACAACAAACAACTCGATCATCTACTGGTATGTAAATACAGTATAATTCTCATTTTTTTAACAGCTCAGCGCAATGTTTTGAGTCACATCCTGTTCTCTGTGATCAGAAGAAACCTGTGATTCAGTTACTGCTGAGTCATCAATCCTGCGACAGAATCAACAGAGATGGAGGAGAGATGCAGGTCAGCAAACTGAAGTAATCTGACACAGACCGCTACTCGCTCTCTGATTGGCTGGACGAAGGACTAAAGGCACAAGCGTCTGTCCTAAAAGATAAATCTCAATCTAGGACAGTTGGGCTGCTGAGGCCCCTTTTCTGGATCGGCTTGGCTAATGGCCTTGTTATTGGATGAAGGCCACCCTGGATAAGCAAAAAGGGATAAACAGTGTAAAGAGAAGTGCCACATGACCTAAAACGCCTGAGTCAACCCTTTAATTAATATTTTTTCACAAAAATCCCCAAAAATTTAAATATATGCTTTCCACTTTATTCCCAATAGCCTGAATTATAACTCATCATCCTACTGATTTGCTTTCTGTAAGTAATTCTGCCACAGGCTTTTCCTGAAAAAAAAACAGTCTATTTTAGTATTCATCTCAGCATAATCCCTGCATAAACTCAGAAGCTTATATGCAAATGAGATGATTTGCATATGAATGGCCTTCTACTGTAAAAAAGTGAACAGAGACCATACCGTAGAGTCAAAAGGGCTTCATTCATATGGCTTTGTTTTGACCACATCCCACTGCTGCCTTTTGTGGGTTTGGCGCACTTGTTGTTTGTGTTGACAAGTGGTTATTCTCTATCCCAAGCAAGTCCTTAGTTGCCAAACTACGATTTTAGTAGGGCTGCACAATATACCGCAAAATGAACATGATCATGATAACAGTATATGCAATATACGTATCGCAGACATCTGATGGCAATCAGGTTGTTTATCGAAATTTGAATAATTAGATAGGGTAATCTTTATCGCCACTTCCTTCTGCTATTGGCTGGGGCAAACCCAGAGCTGAAAATAAATAGTTATGGCAGGAGTCACTTAGAAGTGTGATGAATTACATTTAATTTATGCATTGGGTGTTTATCTAAATTTGACCAATCAGATTTGGCCCTACTATCTTTATCTCCAGCTGTTCTGCTATTGGCTGGAGCACCCCTGAGGCGAACCCAGAGCTGAAAAGAAATACTAATGGCAGGAGCCGAGACAAGAGAGAAAAATGACAACAGCCAATCAGAGTCAGAATATTTGCTGAGGATTTCACTCATTCATAGTGTTTTAAAGACTAAATGTATAAACCTTAACACAGTTCTTTCGGTCTGAATTAATAAGATCTGAAAATATATTTGATCTGTAAATTTCAATGACATACATTTTATAAATCATTTAGAAAGAGCTAATAAAAAGAGTATATTTTTATACTATATACAAAGGAATTATTATACAGTGAGTAAATAAGTATTGAGTATTCATATAGAGCATTTATTGTGTATGTCCATGCACCATAAGCGCTTTATAATCATTAGCAGGGTCTCTTCACACCAGAATCATTATCGCAATACTCAACAACATTGCATATCGCATCTTTTACCACGCAGGCCTACTTTTTAGTATTTAAGTTTGTTTCTAGCTATATTAGATCAGATATTTATAGATATATAAAAGGAAAGTTCACCCAAAAATAATTGTTTACTTACATTTTACTTACATTATTTAATGTTAAACACAAAGAAGATATTTTGAATAATGTTGGAAAGCAGTAGGCATTGACTTTCATAGTATTTCAAAGCCGACTGGTTTCTAACATTCTTTTATTTCCTCAACAGGAGAATGTAAGTTGAACAGCTTTGAAACAAGTAGAGAACAAGTATGTGATGACAGAATTTACATTTTTGGGTGAACTATCTCTATAACTACAGCTTGCTACCATAGTGGAGATTGAAGAATGTTTGCTTTTTCTACTGGAAGTTTAGTTAGGAAAGTCAGAAAAGCGTAATTGCGTGAAGTGCTTTAATAAAGGTTTCATCTGTCACATGTGGACCAGGCCACAGCAGTGTGAGAAACTTCAACAGAGTGTCCATCTCGGGGGTCTTTCTGAGTGTGTGCTTGGAGCCAAGTGGGATATTACCATGAAAATGAGCCACAATAAAAAATAAATAATAAGACAAATGAAAAGTTTATGCTTTGCGAATATTGCAGACGCATAGCACATCAAACAGATTCACAAAATACTACAACCATGATCCAATTAATTTTAAGCACTAATCATCAAACTGCCTATTTTAAATTAGCTTAAACACACAATTCTTTAGTTTTTTTGAGACAACTTAATTGTTTTATGTCCAATCCACTTAAATTTGTAGAAAAAAAAAGAATAAGATAACTTAATATCTTCATGTTGTCCCAACACAAATAAATTGTGTGGAACCACACATTTTTTTTACTGTGTAGGCACTAGCATAATTACTAAGTTGACTTAACTTAAAAAATGAATAAACTTGTCACCTTAATATCATGAAGTAAATTAAGTATGTGCATAATAACACAAAATTAAGTCAACTTAACAGTTCCAACATAATTACTCACTTTAAGTAAAGGCAACTTTTAAGGTGACAGGTTTACTCACTTTATTATAGTAAGTAGCTAATCATTTACAATTAAAGCAGTAAATTAAAAAATAAACATCTACACTATAAAAAATAGTTGCTGCCTTACATTTTTTAGTTTTTATCTCAGCTTACATCAATCAAACTCACTTAACATATTAGGCAGGGGCGTAGCGGACATTTTAAAAGTGGGGGGGCGGCTGTATGAGATCATATGTTCATATAATTATTAATCACCTGTTTCTAAATGGTCTGTCTCTAAAAGTGAGGGGGAGGGATCCCCCTGTCCCCTCTGGTTGCTACGCCCCTGATATTAGGTTACACTTTATACAACTGCAGCTGAAACCTAGTTAACTTATTAGAATTAGTTAAAGTAACATAAAACATTTGTTGTCGTGACCTTTTTTCATATCATTTTTCACAGCGTAAATATCATCCAACATCCAAAAAAGGACAAAACAAACAATGAAAGACAAAACAAAAGTCTAATGGGAAAAAAAAAACAATGAGACAAAGCGCAAACTATCTAAAGCAAACTAAAATTAAACCTAGGTAACTTAACAAACACAAAAAACTACCACAAAGCTTTTAACAAAAGAACAAACAAAGCACAAAAAAGCAAAACACAACTTAACTCAAAACAAAAACAACAGAGCACAAATCAAAGAGCAAAATTTAGATTCAATTAAAACTCCTATTTATTTATATACACAATTCCATAATACATTTAGTAAACTATAGAGATACGGATGTTGTATAACATGGGAAAACATAAACTGACAACAGAGAAAACATTCAAATCTATCAAATGCATCACTATATTAAAAGCAATTTAATAGGCAAGATCAAGTAATCTACTTTATATGTAAGCTCTATCTATTTTTTTCATAGTGGAGACTGTCCTCTCAAAAAGAGTACATGGGAAACTTCTTTCCTCTGACAGTACAAGTTCTCCTCAACAGCTCCTTCAGTCCGAAGAAGACCTGAGTCAAGAGAGTGAGCGCTCCGTGTCCACAGCAACACACTTATTACACACACATGCCCATTATAAGACACACAAAACCCAGCCAAGCCCATCCATCTTTTTAATGTAAATCCAAGGAGAGGACACTACTGAGAAAAGGCCTCTCAACAACTCAGTCTCATTGAGGACTGGGAAAAAAAAAACCTCCGAATCGCTCTTTACTTTCGCAGGATGCCTTCGGGCCAGACGAGAGGAACATGATTAAATGTTTCTATTCACACCAGAGTCTGAAGCCCTTGAAGAGGGAATTAGACAAAAACCATAGAGGAAAAATACATGATACAGCAGCTTTATGTTAATGCTTGCCATTTTCAAGACAAGACTCTGAAGGTGAACACTGAAAATAATTATTTCTGCTTAATTGTTGCCATTTATTTGGGTTGAATTTAAACAAACACATTTAATTTAATGTATTTAATTTGTTTGTTTAAATTCAGTTGTTTACAACCAACTTACCTTAAAAACATGTGTAAATCCAAAGAATCATCTTTGAATACATTTCTTCAGTAAATAGGTTAAATATCATGATCACCAGTGATCCAGGCTTGCAAATCACTGGTATACACATGCACCATCACACGGACTACAAATCTGTCCCTTTGTGAACCACACATCCCGTCATGCACCTCACACACACTTGTTCCGGAATCATTGTTGATTACACACACAGCTGGGAGCTATCTAAGACTGATTACATGGAGTATATAGACTGCTTACATTGACACACACATGGCTGAGTCCTAGTCTGTAACACCACGAAGCTTAATCATGTCTAGTCTTTCTGTGTTTATCCTTGCCTTGTTTTCTCATTATTGATTCTTTGCCGCCTGTACTGACTATTGGCCTGTTACTTGACTTCGTCTTTTGGATTACCTGTATGTACCCGTTTGCTCCTGTGTTTGACCACTGCCTACCTGACGAATCTCATAATAAACTGCATGTGGATCCTAACGTCTGTTGTCAAGCGTCGTTCGTTACAGAAAAAAAGAAAAGAAAAGAAAAAAACTACTACTGTAGTTCCTATTGCTTCCCTAGTTGACTGATCACATCATAGAGTTTCAATTAGGAATTGAAGTTTTCTAAAGTGTTATGTTGCTGAATTTGGGATTTATGGCTCAATGCAGGAAAAAAACTCATTTTGAGAAAGCGTCAATTAAAAATATGGGTTCTGTAATTTGCATTTTTAGTAACAAATTAATGAAGTAATATAAGAGACAGGTAAAGTGTGTTTTGGAAAATCACTTTATAATAAACAGTGCAAAATCTCAAGACTAGCAGGTTTCAAATCTTGTGTCTTGTCTTAAATGGTTCATTTCTATTTATCAAAAGTCAATACAATATGCTTGCATTTTAATTTATAATGTACATGACCTCTGGGCCAGTCGAATCTCTGTTTACACAAGTGGAAAATATAGCTTTGACTATATTTAGTGACCTACGTCTTTATTTTAACCTAATGTGATACAGCAAACCAGTGTGTCCTTTGAAAGTCACATTTGTTAATAGCCTAGTATGTGTTAAATAGCTGTTAAAAGCTAAATATAAATAATTAAATACATAAATGTAAACACTCACAGCTATCTCACACTGTCTCAGAGTCAATGGTTGTTAAAAACAAATAAAAAACTATTTAAACATGATCATATCTTCAAACCGTCAGAAAAACAAAACAAGACAAGACAATTTCATACAGGATTCAATCATACAAAGAAAAGTAAAAAAAAAAACACAACACAAAAAAAAAAAAAAAACAAAAACTAGGCAAACAAAGAACAGCAAAGCAAAACACAATGCAAAAAATAGCAAAGCAAAAAACAAAAAGAAAAAACAAAACAGCGAAGCAAAGCAAAAGAACAACCCAACGAAATGAAGCAAAGCAAAACAACAACCCAACCCAACCCAGCAAAACAAACAAACAAAACAAAAAAAAAAAAAAAAAAAAACTAAACTAAACTAAACTAAACTAACTAAACTAAACTAAACAAAGAAAACAAAAGAAAACAAAGAAAAAAACAAAAACAAAACACAAACAAAACAAAACAAAACAAAAACAAAACAAACAAAACAAAACAAACACAACAAACAAAACAAAGAAACAAAACAAAACAAACAAACAAACAAAACAAAACAAAACAAAACAAACAAAACAAAACAAAACAAACAAATTGTAGCTTTTGATAATAGTTCATTTATTTATAATTTTTCAGTCTTTTTATCTGTTAGTTTCCTCAAACACAATAAACTACTTTGTTAATTCAAGCATGTTACCACTTTATATTACAAAATAATCACAAATGTTTCTTTTGATCATCATCTTGAGTCATCAGCTGCGCAATTTAAGCTAAGTTTATCAGCCATTACCTCACTGTTATGCTCAAAACCCAACAACTGACGTTTTTCGGAAGCAAGACAATGCTAAACTGGAGGACTGTTTTGTTTCATAAGACCAGTGTTGGGGTTAGCATAGCGCTACTATGTAAATAAATGAGCTAAGTTCATTTCTCCACCGCTGAAGGGTCATGCCGAGCTGCGGAATCAGCAGAACGAGAGCGCACTGTCTCTCCCGAGCTTTGGGAAGTTGCTGATTGTCAGAAACGCTCCTGTCTGGACGCTCACATAATGCACTGTTGTTTTATGCTGTTTATAGTTGAGTTAAGCTGAAAATACAGAGCGACCTGAATTACTGTGAGCAGAGCTATTCGCTTCAGATATAAATAACACTGTAAAATCAGCATGTGAAGATGGGAAAATTTGAGTATAATTTTGATTTAGAGGGAGGTTTTATAATACATTTAACTCACACTTGTTATTTGTTTTTGAGTAAAAAATGCTAAGGATATGAATACATTTTTTTAAGAAAATTGATTGATTGATTGATTAATTGATTGATTGATTGATTGATTGACAGACTGGTTTTATATCATAATATTTTACAGAAAAGAGTATAAAATCTCATATTTCATAGCAGAACTTGCAATAACGTAAAACTAAACAAACAAAAAAGCTAAGCAAAAAAAAAAAAAAAACACACACAACACAAAAAAGGAAGCAAAATCTAAGAAAACAACAAACAAAACAAAGCAGAGCAAAGTGTCCTTTATCCTCCTTGTTAGAGCAACAGACTCCCATACAAAGAATCGCCGGTTTGACCCCAGCTCAGACCAGGTTTGGACTAGGACTGGTGGGTTGCAAAGTAAAGCAAAACAACCAAAAAAAAAAAAAAAAAAAAACGCAGCAAAGCAAAGCAAACTAAACTAAACCAACTAAATTAAACTAAAACTAAACCAAACTAAACTAAACAAAACAAAAAAGTTAATTAAACTAAACCAAACTAAACTAAACTAAACTAAACTAAACTAAACTAAACTAAACTAAACTAAACTAAACTAAACTAAACTAAACTAAACTAACCTAAACTACACTACACTACACTAAACTAAACTAAACTAAACTAAGCTAAGCTAAACTAAACTAAACTAAACTAAACTAAACCAAGCCAAACCAAACCAAACCAAACCAAACCAAAAACTAAACCAAATTAAAAACTAAACTAAACTAAACTAAGCTAAATCAAACCAAAAACTAAACTAAACTAAACTAAACTAAACTATATTAAACTAAACTAACTAAACTAAACTAAACTAAACTAAACTAAACTAACTAACTAACCAACCAAACCAACCAAACCAAACCAAAAACTAACTAAACTAAACTACACCAAACCAAAAACTAAACTAAACTAACTAAACTAACTAACTACACTAAACTAAACTAAACTAACTAAACTAAACTAACTAAACTAAACTAAACTAACTAAACTAAACTAAACCAAACCAAAAACTAAACTAAACTAACTAAAAACGTTGGCCTTTTCTTTTGCCGTATTATTAACTCTGCTTAAACGTTAAACACATGTCAGATAAAGCAGAATACACAATGCATTCACAAAATGCAGTAACAAAAAATCCAGATCAGCCTTGCGACAGTTAAAATGAAAGAATTTTATACACTCCGGGGCTCATGGGAAATATAGAACAGAGTAATAAAGCCTGCGAGGGTCTAGTTTTTCAAGTTTCTCATTCAGGTAAGCACCAATCACTTGCATTGTTATCGACACAGAATATCAGGAGAATAAGAGGCAAGCACAGACTGAAATTACAATTGCTGTTGCCACTTTAGAGGAAACAAATTCAATAAAAATAAAAATCTATGCGTATAAACTAAGCAATCTTCAGACTCAATTTCCCTGAAGACAGTGACTGAGCACTTTTTGTCAAGCTCGCAGAAATACTACAAAGCATGAATTATTGAAAAAAGCAGACGGGAATGACCAGAAATGACTCAATGGCTCCTGAAGGCTGATTCACTCCCCTCTTCCCAAACACATGTGTGACTGTACTGGGGACGTCATGTTTTATTCAGCACTGGTTGTAAAGAGCTCTCAAACGTCCTTCAATCTGTTGATCAGAATATAAAATCTGCCTCTGTGTAAAATCTATATTCTCCTCCCACCAGGTCTGATGGGTCGGTCATGCACAATACTGTATGCCAGACTTATTTGTATTCTGGTGAAACATGAAGAGGGAGAGGGCTAACAGTGACCTCTGTTATTTTTCTAGTGTTCTAGCATGGTTTGAATGTGGATTACTAAAGCTATGGTGGTTCACATTATTTTGGATCATATTTCTTTTTTTTTTTCTAAATAAGAAACTTGAACATGTTGCCAAAAATAAATTAACTAACCAACCAACAAACAAAACTA
>NC_079438.1:45676877-45681877 GCF_903798145.1 Danio aesculapii
CATTAGATGAAGTCAGGTTTAAAATTCTTGTTTTTCTATTTTATAATATTAATAATAATAATAATAATAATAAATAACAATATATAATATTATTATAATTATTATTATTATTTATTATTATTTTATTATTTGTTATTTTTATTTATTATTAATATTATTATTGTTATTTTTATTTATTATTATTATTATTATTATTATTATTATTATTATTATATTATTATTATTATAAATTATTATTATTATTTATTATTATTATTATTATTATTATTATTTATTTTATTTTTTTTTATTATTATTATTATGTATTATTATTATATTATTATTATTATTTATTATTATTTTTATTATATTATTATTATATTATTATTATTATTATTATTATTATAAACTTTTTAATAATTTAGTGTTTTTTTAGAGGAGATTTTGGCAATCTCTCCATACTGAAAAACTGACCAAAAATATTATTATGGGTTTTGTGTAGAATAAAATCAATCAATTTATGTACAGAAAGAACGTATCCCTCTCTCTTCAGGATACTAAGTAACTACAGGAACTATACAAAAATAGATAAACAAGATTTACTCCTTCATTCATTAAATGCATCATTAAATGTATGTTTGTAAATTCCACATGTAACACAAGCTATTTTATGAGAGCAATAACCATAAAGGGACTTAGAAGGTTAATAGATGTAAATGTAACACAATTAACATGTTCAGATGAGTGCCTGTTCCTCATACCAGTTAACATTTAGCATTTCTTTTATCTTTTGCATTTCGTCACATTAGAATTGTAAGGTTCTATCTGACATTTTTCAAAATTGAGTTATTCACATATTCTTATTAAATGACAACTTATTTACAATATGGGATGTTTTTGTATTAGTTGTTTACATTTTAAAAGACTTCTTATTTAAAAAACAAATGTTACACACGTACTGTTTGCTATGGAATGCAAAAACTTTAAAACTCAATATCTCGAAATCATTCAGAACGCAGATAGAACCTTATAATTCCAAGGTGACGATATGTCTAAGTTATACAATCAGGAGATTGTATATAATCAATCAACTCGTGTACAGTATGAGCATATCCCTCAATACAAATCTGCAGGATATAGAGACAAATACAGTAAGTGCTGATGAAGTGGAGATGTATTTACTTGAGGAAAACACTATTTTTATAATTGTAATAATTAAAACTGATTGTGTTAAATTTTTGGTGGTTCATTCCACTGTGGCGACCCATGATAAATCAGGGACTGAGCTGAAGGAAAATGAATGAATGAATTAATATTTAAAATACTAATAATGCAGTATAGTTTACAAACTTTTAAAGAGTGACAAAGGAAAAAATTTAAAGTGTATTTTGGAAATATTCTGTCCATCACACACACGGCACGCACCCACGCACGCACGCACGCACGCGCACGCACGCACCACGCACACACGCAACCACACACACACACACACTTTATGGAAATTAAAACAAAAATCCAAAACAAATAAACAAACAAACAAAAGATTGCCTACACTGTAGTAATTATTAGATAACAGCAGCATGCATATTTTGCTTATTATGTTCAACAGGAAATAATCATTGTCATTTTTGGGTCAGCCCGAAGGATCGCAATTCAAACACGACACAAAATAAGTCTCAGGCAGTCCACGCAAAATGTTGATGACATTATACGCCCCAAAAGCAGCCTCATCCGCAAAGCACAAGATCATGGTCTCCTCCGCATAAACGCAGCTGAGCTCTGGAGCATGTCATAGTCTGACTGTGCCAGACGCTCTCAGTAATGCTTAAGCTCAGCAGGGATCATCATTAGAGAAGAATCACACTCAAGTTCATTCACTTCAGGTCCAATCTTAAAAACAGCATCTGGAGGATGTAAAACATATATTCAACCCATAACATGCACTTCACTCCCTTTGGACCACTATCAACTAAATTCCGACAGCAAGAGTCAAGTGTATGTTTTTCATACATTAAAGGGATAGTTCACCCCAAAAATGAAAAATCAGTCATCATTTATACATCCTTGTTCAATTCCTGTTTGAGTTTCTTTCTTCTGTTGGACACAGAAGAAGATATTTTGAAGAATGCTAGTAGCTAGACACCCATGGACTCCCAAAGTATTTTCTTTTCTTACTATGGAAGTCAATGGATGCCAGCTGCAGTACCAGCATTCTTCAAAATATCTGCTTTGGTTTCCTACAGAAGAAAAAACTCAAACAGCATTTTTTTGTATGAACTATCTCTTCAATAAAAGGCAAAAATATAAAAAGATTATATATGATGATTAATCAAAAGGTGCAATTTCATAACACTGTTCTTTTCTAAAGAACTTGAGATATTTTTCCTTGAATTGAATCAGATTGTTTTCCGCAAGGCTTCATTGATCCGTTTGAGTTTTTTGCAGGAAGTGACTTGTTGCAGAACATTGCTGACAACCGGTTTTGTCCTCAGAGACCAAACTGAACACTTTAGATGACGGAGCAGCATACTGTATGTGGCTTTACCTGCAGATTCAGCACATGTACTGACCAGCACTTTCAGTGTTTTTTTTTCCTCCTACAACGTGTGCATTTACTATGTGTTTTCATCCTAAAGAAGTGGTCAATAGAGGACAGGTTTCAATAATTTTAGATTTAATATGTATTATTGTTTAATATGTATTATTGATTCTTGATTATCACATATGAATTTCCCTTTCAATTAGATAAAAGAATAGTTACGCTAAAATGTTGCCCTGTGAGAAGTTTAACCCCTTCTAAACACTAAATCTCATTCATTAATGCATCATTAAATTTAGCTTTACAAATGCCACATGTAACACACAAGCAATTTATTTTTATGAGAGCAATAACCATAAAGAGACTTAGGAAGTTAATAGATGTAATGTAACAATTACCATGTACAGATGAGTTGCCTGTTCCTCATACCAGTCAACATTAGTGTTCGTTTTATTACTGTTTTACATTTATCCCTCTTCTTGCCCTCTTCTAGCCGATATAACTACAGTACTAGGGCCGCACCAATACTGCAAAAGTCTGACATTGCGATATATATACTTCGATATGAACATAATTTCCACTTTAAGATTGAAATTTGGAAAGATTTCATTAATTTAGATCGACTGGGATGATCAAAATATAACATGCTTAAAATATAATTAATTACAAGTAAAAATTAATTAATAAACAGCGGGATTTATGGTTAAACTTACAGAAATGAACAACTAAATGTAAATAACATGGTCATCCTTGTAGAATAATAAAAAAAAATAATAATATTTAATAATATCTTTATCTTTTAATCTTTAATAATTATCTAATGCTGTGATGTGACTATTCAGCACACACACATTGCATATCGATGCTCAAACGATACAGTCATATTGTTCAGCCCTATACAGCCACTATCTATATTTGTTTTCATAACTACAAACTGTGGATAGAGAAAAAAAAAAACCTTTTACTAATGTATTAGCTTTTTTTTCCAATATTTAACAGGGATTTAGGTTTTTAATCCAATTAACCAAAGAATAATCACCCAATTATCAACCCTTATGTTTCCAAAAAGGTGGATACAGACTTATTGACCATACTGATGTCAATTCATTAACTAATAGTTTAACATGATTAGTTCCACACACCAAAAAAGTGTTCACATGGGTTTGGATCAACATACAGCAACAATTCCTCTTCATACTGTATAATTCTTTATAAAATGCATTATAGCCTACATTAAAAGACATACAGTACAAAAAGCCAAATACCAAGAGCACATCTTCACTAGCAGTTAAACCAAGAGACCTCCGGAAAACATAACATAGGTTTTGGCAGATGAGCGATTAATTTAACTCATTTGATTATTAAGGTCCAATCAACTAACACATCTCACTGATGGTTATGTTTAGGAGCAGGATTAGAGCCAGTACATATACATGTGAAGTCAGAATTATTAAGCCCCCCTGTTTATGTTTTCCTCTTCTCCAATTTCTGTTTAATGGAGAGATGTTTTCAACACATATCTAAACAGAATAATAAAGTTTTAATAACTCATTTCTAATAACTGAATATAATTTCTTTTTGCCATGATGACAGTAAATAATATTTGACTAGATATTTTTCAAGAACACTTCTATACAGCTTAAAGTGACATTTAAAGGCCTAACTGGGTTAATTAGGTTAACTAGGCAGGATAGGGTAATTAGGCAAGTTATTGTATAACGATGGTTTGTTCTGTAGACTATCGAAATAAAATATAGCTTAATGGAGCTAATAATTTTGACCTTAAAATGGTTCTTAAAAAATTTAAAACTGCTTTTAATCTATCCGAAATAAAACAAATAAGACTTTCTCCAGAAGAAAAATATTATCAGACATACTGTGAAAATTTCCTTGCTCTGTTAAACATCATTTGGGAAATATTTAAAAATGGAAAAGAAATTCAAAGAGGGGCTAATAATTCTGACTTCAACTGTAATAACCTTTATAAATAACAATTTATTTGTGTTTAGGGGAGAAAAAAAATTCATGAAGGCCCTGCCTCATTAAATATTAGAACAAATTTCTCTCGTTGAAAAGCAATAAAATCATCAATGCAGTGATACAAATTCACATGAATGAATGAACCACTAATCCAATAGCTACAAACTACCATGAACTACAGAACATCCAGACACATCTCAGAGTGTTCAACATGATAGCAATCTGTCAGCACAGAGCAGAGTCTAATCAGCCAAATATGCCAATTTCATTCAGTTTCAGTAACCGCATTTTTAGTTTATCTTTTCAGCTGAAATGAGGAGAGATCGTAATGAATTCAAACTGATCAGTGATTCTTTTTCATCCTTTCAAGTCTGTTCCCCGCTCTGTCTATAAGAAAACACCGCCACGAATTACAATGACTACATCAAAAGGCAGACACAAAAATAAATCAAGCTAAATTGCATGGATATTTAAAAAAGCCATGTCTTACCAGTTAGATGAA
>NC_079438.1:45686877-45689377 GCF_903798145.1 Danio aesculapii
ATATTCCTGCTAATGTAGCTAGATATGATTTTATAGCCCTCCGAGCACATGAAACAGCTTTCAGTGTTGATGTAATGACTCATATAATGCTCATTTTAAAGGTTGAGAGCATCTGTTTACATGGTCAACATGAACTCTTGATCGTAAACCATGATGCTACGGTCATGTGATGTATTTAAGAGGAAAGAGGCAAAAAGTAAATGCACCACAAAGTCAGAATAAAGTCATTTTACAAAAACAATGACTGAAAAGTGAATAATTTTGGAAACATTTTTTAAATTTAGAATAAACTACTAAAGATGCATAGTACAGAATGACGTAAAGTAATTTTAATAAATTATTTGCAGTAACCATTGCAGGAATGTTAAATACAGATGACAAAAATAATAGAAAAAATATCATTATATGTTAAAAAAACTACTTTTAATAATAACTATAATTATTAAATATTTTTTATTATAATTATTGACAACATTTTCACTTTAGAATTTCATTGAATTTCCCTTGCATTAGCTTGATAAATTTTACCTTCAAGAGTTTACACTTACTGTAGATAATGCTTGACTATAATAGCAGGTTTGGCATGCTGTCCTGGGAGAGAGCCCTCAGAGGTAGATGACCCCAAGGTTCCCACCTGGTCGATGAGCATTAGGAGGAATACAAGATCAGGTATTTCTCGAGAGCCCCCAGTTCGTTTTTTTACCTATACTTTGGTTAATATGGTGGTTCTATAAGAATCAAAATGTTCAATTCGCTTATGTCACATGTTTTTAGACTGTGGGAGGAAACCGGAGTACCCGAGGAAACCCACACGAGCACGGAGAGAATATGCAAACTCCGGGCAGAGAGTGCCAACTGGCTCAATTAGAACTTCCCTAACCCTAACCATTGGCCCCTTCCAGCCACTGAGCCGCCCGAGTCGCCCGATCCTAGAATTGAGGAGAAGGGAGAAGGGAAGGATAGAGGGGGAGTTTTCCAAAACGAAGTTAGGGAATGAAGTTTAGGCAGGATATTTAGAGTAATTTTGGAATGATTTAATAGGCTAGCTAATGATTAGTGATAAGGACCAGCTGCAGTCGATCATATCACATGCTCCTCTCGAAATTAGTTTGTGAAACTTTTTTACTTTCTACTTGGGTGAAAATTGCTTCAAAGTAAATCCAATGCAATTTTTTTATGTTGAAACATGATTTTCCTCAAATATAAGCCAGATTCTGATCATTTTAACTAGTTCAATTATTATGAGTATATTGCAATTATTAATAAAAATTGTATTTAAAAAATTAAGGAATATGCCTACATTGTGACAACATTGTCGTACTTTAAAACACAAAATAGTACTACTAATGTCAGAGGCGTATTAATATCATACTTTCATTTTAAATCTTGAAACAATAACCCATCACACATTTGATTTGATCGGAAAGAAAGGTTACAACATTTTATCATCAATAAAGAGTAACATTAAGCCAGATGAAAGCATTTTATAAAATCTACACAACAGTGATACTAATTATCACTGTTACTAATACTAATTAATTAAAATCAGAAACAAATTATGCAGCCACACTGTAAAAAAATTCTGATTGCCTTAAAGTTTTAAGCTGAATTAAATTAACCTTATGAGTCCATTAAACATATATAATGTTAAACTGACTTAAAACAGCTTGCATAACTTATCAAATTAAGTTAGAACATGATTAACTTAGTTTAATAAGTTACACTGACCTAAAAACATATGCTGTCAGGACTAATGGATCATATTTTTACAGTGCAAGTAACATAGATCATCAGACTAACTGCCAAGCAACTTAGCAGCCACATTATTGCAGAATTGAACTGATGGGTAATCACAAGTGCAAAGGTAATTAAGCGCACAATTAAAAAAGTGCCTATGAATTTGACCGAAATAAATTTTAATAAATATCTTTGTGAAATAAATAAATAAATAAAATGTAATATTGTAGATTTTCACAACCTAAGTAAGTACTCTTAAACCCCATATCCAATAATGAAGGCCTCTTTACTGTGGCTTTTCAAGCATTATAAGAGTAAGGACATGTGGATACAGTCTAAAGTAAATATGAACAGAGAGAAAAGCAATGATTACTTTCCCCAGCTCTTAGCTTTAATTTACCCTGTCTGAGGGTTAACATCCATCAGACTAGGGTCCCTCACACACACACACACCGAAATGGCAGAATAGCTGCGCTGGAGAGCTGCACAAAAGGGCATGGAGAGGCTTTTTCTCACAGCAGATTTAGCACACACCAGCTGGGCTTTCAGAACAGAGACGAGTCGCCACTGAACTCTCTGTCATTTCCACTTCAGCTCTGAGGACACAGTTATCCACCCCGGCAGACAATACAGCAGCATAATTCCCACCAGACTTCCAACAGGACCAGGAAAGGAAACAAAAGATCTGCTTCCCTTTTTTAAGTTCATAATCCACTTGATCGTGTATAGGATTGTATAGGATATGATACATTTATCTTTGTAT
>NC_079438.1:45694377-45729377 GCF_903798145.1 Danio aesculapii
TAAAATAATAAAGTTAAATAAAATGAAATACAAATAATTAAAATAAAATAAATTAAAATAAAATTACAAATAAAATTATAAAATAAAATAAACAATAAATAAAAAAAACGAATAAAATGACCACTAAACTTTTAAGGGACCACTAAGTTTTTCTTTAAATTTCCCTTTACCCTAATACAATAATATAAATTAAAATAAAAAAGTAAAATAAAATAATATAAAATAAAATAAAATAAAACAAAATAAAATGACCACTAAAGTTTATATTTGGCTTTTGTCAAATGTCCCTTTCCAAATACTTAATTAAATAATATAATAAAAACAATATGAATACATTATTTATTCATCAACCATTAATTATTTACATCTAATCATCTTCTTGACAGCTAAACTCCAAACTGAACCTCATAACACAGACTTGAATATTCAAAAAAATATCCCAAAAACATTTCGCGCAAAAGTAAAAACTGATCAAATTTTTCCAGACGAAAACACTCACCGATTTGTGCTTTCAAAAACCCTGTTTCCCCTATTCTCACTTGATTTAAAATACAAAACATAAACCTATCCATCACAAAAAGAGCTATAATGTAAAAACACTCCTAAATCATTCACACATTTACAACATTTCAGTTCAGAATCCGGCAGTAAAACATTCCCAGGTAAAGATTTCTCAATGAAAGCTGACAAAAGATGTGCAGGTGTTGAATAAAACATCCAAGCAGCAGATAATTCAATAAAATGACAATGTTTCCAAGAAAAAAGATCATGTGCTGAGCAGACAAATGCATTTTATCATCTTACAAGGTCAAAGCATAGGCTTTATGAAAATAAACACTTCCATATCCAGCAGTTCGGATATAAAAACGCAATCTGAAGCGGTCAACTATATCTGGCCTCTACCTGACAAAATGACAAAAGCGGTTGTCGGCAACAGAGCAGCATATTAGAGCCCCATTTGGTCTTATTTGTATCCAGTCAGGCTCGAGCGGGCAATGTCATTTTGTGAGTCTGACGCCTCTGGCAGCGACACACTCAAACGCGCATATGCAAAATCAGTCTGAAGCTTGATTTCCATTATACAAAGTGGTATTACTAAGCCATGAGTGAACTGCATTCAAATTCACACTGGTCATGTGGATGGTGTCATAAATCACGTGCAGTGCATTGTGGAGCAGATCTGACGTGCCTTTATATTGATTACAAACACACAAATGCATGAGTCAGAGAAATATGCCATTGTGAATCTAACCTTTCAAACACTGACATATTGTTTTTTCTTTATAAAAGCTTAAATAAATGATCTTTCGAAACTTGATTTACTTATTACGAGTTCTAAAACTTTAAGAAACTTTATAATAAAATGTTTTTAATGAAATTAAATTCATTCATTCTCAACAGTATAAAAAGTAAAAAATGTAAATTACATGGTTGTTTAATTGTAATATGAACTGTTGTTTACTGTAGGACATGTATGCACACTCTAAAAAATGCTGGGTTATTTTAACCCAGCTCTGGGTATAATACAGACTGAGCCAACTGCTGAGGTAATTTTTTTTTAATTAAATGAATAGGACCAAATTTAACCCAATGTTTGGGTTAGTCCATATTTGACCCAATTTGGGTTTAAATAACCCAGCATTTCCTAGAGTGCAGTATGTTGCTGTATTTTAAAGTTGCATTGTAAAAATTACTTTATATTTTACAGTAAAGATATCCAATACTGTAAATATATGTACAGCAAGATAAATGGTGCTGTAAAAGTAAATACAGATATATATATATATATATATATATATATATATATATATATATATATATATATATATATATATATATATATATATATATATATATATATATATATATATATATAAATATAATACAGTTCATATTACAGTTCAGTTTGCCAGTAACTTACTGTAATATATATATATATATATATATATATATATATATATATATATATATATATATATATATATATATATATATATATATATATATATATATATATATATATATATATATATTTTACAGTAAGTTATTGTATTTTGTGGTGGGACAGTTATGCAGTATCCTGCTGTATTTTAAAGTTACAATGTTAAAATTAATGTATATTTTAAAGTAAGCATATATGTTACTGTAAATCCATATACAGCAAGATTAATGATGCTGCAAATGTAAATACAGAATTCATGCTGTAACTGATTTACAAGTTACTGGCAAACTGAACTGTAATATGAACTATATTTTACTGTAGGACAGTTCTGCATTATGTTGCTCTGTTTTAAAGTTGCAATAATAAAATTAAAGTATATTTTACAGTAAGCATATATAATACTGTAAATGCATATACAGCAAGATAAAATGTAAAATGTGCTGTAAATGTAAATACTGTATTCTTGCTGCAATTGATTTACAGTAAGTTACTGCCGAACTGAACTGTAATATGAACTGTATTTTTATGGTAGGACAGTTTTACAGTATATTACTGTATTTTAAATTTGTATTGTATAAATGACTTAATATTTTACAGTAAATATATATAAAATACAGTAAATGCATATACAGCCAGATAAATGGTGCTGCAAATGTAAATACAGTATTCTTGCTGTAATTGATTTACAGTAAGCTTCTGGTGGACTGCTGCCAGTAAGTTACTGTAGATTCTAAAGGAAATTGCTAGCAGTGTGGTAAAAAAACCTACCAGTCATTCACTATATTTTTGTTTACTATTACTTCTGCCATAGGATAAAAAATAAATTACTGTAACTTTTCCACAAACTCAGAATTGTGAGATATTAATTCAGATTTCAGGTTTACACCTCACAATTATTATTTTATTTGTATTTAACAATTATCAGAATTATTATATCATGTAATAACAACTCTTTTTTTAAAATTCTGTTTTCAAATTTTACAATTTGACCTTTTTTACGATCTGACTGAAGAACTGCATTATAAATCAAATCTGAACACACAAAACATTTCTATAAAAAATAAAGTGAGAATAAAATGTTACAAAAATCTAAAAGTGCATGAAAATGGTAGCGAAAGAAACATTTGAACACTTACCTTTTCCCATAACAAAAATCACACTAAACTACACCGCTTCTCTGTAATTCAATGAAACTTCTTTGTTAAAAAAATACTGAATAAACAAACCATTGAGAGTTTGGCTTTTGCTCTGATGGTCTAGAGCCCTTGAAGGTCGTATGCATAACAGATTACAGGCTTGGCATGTGAAGTAGGAAGTGAAGTGTTATTCAAACCGAGAGCAAGACCAAGTAAAAGCCTCAATTCAGGAACTTCGAGGCTTTAGGATGCAAAAGAGTTGCCTGTTCCAGCACTGTACTGTACCACAGTAATGAGTTAAAAAGAATATGCCGCTGCCAGACTAAATTAGCAGCCTAAACTGTGATAAATTATTCAATGTTTATGCCAATGGGGGTGAATTATCATCCAACATGGCCAGGGGACTCATTCTGCCTCTTTTTATCACACTCCCTCTACTTTTACTATGATAATATCTACTTAAACGCAATTATAATCTGTGGAAAATATACACCAGTAGTGAATCAACTCCTAACAACAGCCTAACAACAACAACAATAACAGCCAGACAAACAAACTAGTCAAAGTACAAAGGACAAAGAAAAATCATTCATAATCTATAGTGAAATAAATACAAATAAAAAAGAATACTTAATATGAGATATTGAATAATATTTTACGATTTAAAAGATTATATTTTATATTTAATAATTTATCTTTTGATGTGATTTGATATGACGGGAATGTATTTTTTGCAAAAAGTCTTTTAGTCAGTATTTTTGTTGTATTTTACACTACATAAATATATATATATATATATATATATATATATATATATATATATATATAAATTAATCAAGCAATATAGAAAGAGAAATGAAGATGTTTAGTCTAGTTTTATGAAAAATTTATCAATATTAAGAGCTTAAAATATAATCAGAATAATAGATGTGTTTTCTGTTTGAATTAAGTTTATTTTTCAGAGCCCATCTGTTCTTTTTTAAGCATAATGTCACCTAATTTATATACTGTTTTTCAGAAAAAAAGAAATAATATAAGTTATTTTAACAATGTTGATCTTTGTCCTAGAAAACAAAACAAAAACACAGATTTTTTCCCCAAATATGTGAATAAAAATGACAAATTGTTATGTTACAAGACAATTTTATGTAAAAGGCAAGCATGTTTAAAAAAAAAAATTAACTCTACTTCACAATCCCATATTGAATTCAATGTGTTATTTGTCATTCATTTGAATTTAATTGTTGAAAATACCAGAAATAAATCTTTTTCCCATAATGCTCAATATTGAAACGTTTTAGAAAGAAGGCATTACTGAAAAACTGAAAAATAAATAAATAAATACAAAGATTTCTTGGATTTACAAAAAAGTTTTAAGCTAAGTGGTTGTAAACAATTTATTTGAGCTACATTTTTAACAGACAAATTAAGTTGAGAACATTATTAAATTAAATTTGTTTGTTTAAATTCAACCAATATAAATTTCTTGCAGAAATCTGTTTTTTCAGCCCAAAAAAGCCCAAGAAATTCACAAATCATTTTTAAAACCAAGCAGCCTGTTCAAGACCAGAATCCTTTGCTGTTGAGGATTTATTATGTCTTGTGCTATATTGATTCGTGAAGCTCAAATCTGAGCACTGAGGTCAAATCTAATCCTGAGGTCAATCTGTACAGCTGATCTACTGCATATGACACAATCACGCACTATTATATGCACTGAATCAATCTCAACCATGACATCTATATTTAAAAAAAAAACATTTTGAATCACATTTGTAGTAGCTCAAAAACCTATTTGATCCCTATTATCCATATTGTCATGACAGAAGCATTTTCATAACAGAGCAATTCCAAATGTCAACCTTGCCATGAAAAAAGTTTTCACCAAAATCGAAATACCCTTTCTAGGTTTTTTGTGCAAGCTTGTATTTTACACTACTGCAAAAATACTCAAAAATGCCTCAATGTCAATGGTTTCAAACAACTATACTTGACAACCCAGGTTCATTCTGATTGCGTACCCCTATATACATTTCTGGAGAGCGTCAAATACATAGCAGGAGCTATGATTTATTTATTTTTTTTGCAGTTTTTGTTTTGGCAAATCCACCAGAGGTCGCTGTCGACTGACTGACCCACCCTCCTTCTTCCCTAAACCCAAACAATAGTGTTTTAAAAAGCACCGATTGACCAGCGCCCACCCACTTCCTTAAACCCAACTGACAGTGTTTTCCAAAACAATCAAAGAAAAGCCCTCACGGACACCTGATTTTTTACCACATTTTCGGATTTTAACACATTCTCACCCTGTTATTTACTTTTTTTTTTGTCTTACCTGTTTTGCCAGACTTGAACTCTGTCGTCACGGTCAATTCCGCACTGCGCCTCAAATTCATACATTCTTCTGGCTACATAATTCGCAATTTCCAGAAATTGGGTACATTTTCAGAATGAGCTTATGTTGATATTTGATTTACCAAAGTCACACAAGTGCCAATTTTACATCTGTCACATCCATAAAAGGGAGAAGTTACATCCATACAGGAGGAAACTCTTTCCTCATAAATCCAAACATGTAAAATAAAGTCGATTCAATCATATTTGTTTTAAAGAGAGGCAACTCTTATCCTTTAGATTTTTTGGGGTCGAGCAGTTTAATTAAAGTATGTTGTATACAGCAAACCTACATTATTTTTTGGTCTTACCCAAAACACATGCTTATTTTCCTCATTTAAAATATAAAATATGTTTACAGATTGATATTTTTCTGATCCCATAACTCTGTGTTTTGTATTTTGGGAAAATACAGACAGATGTATCAATATAATGGTAATGTATACTTTCTTTTTTCATAAGTTTTTACTGCAAATGTCACATCCATAATGCTCCAATTGTTCTACAGTATCTGCACAGTGAAGTGAAAAAAGTTAGTCATATTGTACGTAGGAGGGCCCACATGCCTGAGTGCTTTCGATATTTATACCTCATAAATCATATGTCAGGAGCGACAGTGCTATTGACTGTAACTGTACTGCATTGATGGCCTGCACAGCAGAGAGTTTGGTCAATTGAAGCCTCTCTTTCTCTCAGCAAGTCTCCAGTCTTTCACCGCTCTATTCAAGTGTTCCTTCTGTTCATGGCAGTCAGACTGAACACCCGCCAGACGCTGTCAATCTACGGAGAGCTCATAAAACACAGTGCGCAACAAAGAGCGGCTGTTATTTATAGACTATACAGTAAATGCAGTTAATTGGAGAAGATCAAATAAAAAGCACTGATTTCTGCTTTAATCTGGTGTCCAGAACAATGTTTTGCTGTTTTTTTAACTGTATGTACTCTCATATCTTCAAAAGCAACTAGTTCTTAATCAGAAAATTAACTGCCATAAAATAATATGTGATCCTGGACTAGAAACCCAGTCATATGTGTTCATTTCGTAAAATTGAGATTTATGAAAGCTGAATACATAAGCTTTACATTGATGTATGAAAATATGGAATCTAAGAGTGCCAAATAACCCTGAATAATGAGAAAATTGCTAATCAAAAATTTTGTTTTGATATATTTAGGGTAGGAAATTCTCAAAATACAGTTGAAGTCAGAATTATTAGCCCCCTTTGATTGTTTTTTCTTTTTTTACAAATTTCCCAAATTATGTTTAACAGAGGAAGGAAATTTTCACAGTGTGTCTGATAATATTTGTTCTTCTGGAAAAAGTCTTATTGGCTTCAGTTTAGCTGGAATAAAAAACCATTTTAAGGTCAAAATTATTAGCCCCTTTAAGCTATTTTTTTTTACGATAGTCTACAGAACAAACCATCATTATACAATAACTTGCCTAATTACCCTAACCTGCCTAGTTAACCTAATTAAACTTGTTAAGCCTTTAAATGTCACTTAAGCTGTATAGAAATGTCTTGAAAAATATCTAGTGAAATATATTTTACTGTCATCATGGCAAAGATAAAATAAATCAGTTATTAGAAATGAGTTATTAAAACTATTATGTTTAGAAATGTGTTGAAGAAATCTTCCCTCAGTTAAACAGAAATTGGGGAAAAAAATAAACTGGGAGCTGATAATTCAGGGGGGTTGATAATTCTGACTTCAACTGTATCTATGAAACAGATTTTTTTCTTAATATTCTAATGGATTTTGACCCTTATGTATTTTTGTTAATATACTGAGACTGTTTTTGTAATTCAGGATCCCATTCAGTATTGTTAATTATTTTTAATAGTTTAGATGATTTTTTAAAAAATTTAAATTACATATTTAATAATATTTTTTGTATATAATTTTTTAGATATGCAAATTTTTCTTAATTTTTCAAGTTAATCTAGCTGACAATTATACAAAATTTAACAAAAAGATAAAGAGGCGCATGACTCTAACAATGTATTTCTAGAAATCAAGGCTAAAATGAAATGTCGGGCTTTCCCTAGACTGAGATCAGACAGTTAAAAGGGAAGAAAAATGACTTGTTTTTGTTAAGTTTTATGCCTTTAAAAGTAGAAATAATAAGTCATCTTTTTATCTCTGATATTAAATTCTGTCAAAAAATAAGAAGAAGAAGAAAAGAAACAGTACCTGACAATATAAATGACACCAGTAAGTTTAGCTACTTGTTTTTTTAGGGTAGGTTTTCATATAGTATGCAATTCCATTTTTTTGGAATGTATACATATTTCAACATTGAGTACGTTTACATGGACACCTATAATCCAATTTAATATGATTAAAACAGTACTCTGATTAGGAGTCTACCATGTAAACAGCAATTTTTGATTATCTTAATCCGACTAAAGTCATAATTGAACTTAACAGAAATGGAATTAAGACATGTGGAGTATGCCGATTTAAGTTCATTATTGAATCGCAGTACAGACAGGTAAATACCTTAATCAAACTATTACCGTCGTGTAGGATTTTTGCCGCATTTTGCGACAGGATAGTCTATACACACAGCTGTTTGACACTATTCTCTGCACCTACCAAGTCAGTGAAGGACCACCTGCATTGCGAAATGTTTTTTCCCATACGGCGTGCGATATCAAATTCCATTAAAACTACATTCTTCCAGCAGTTCATTCGCTCATCCAATATCTCGTTTGTCACGGGGGCATGAATGAAATGTTCCTGAATGAAAGTGAAACTGTCGAACTGCCATTAAAGTCGACAAATTAAAAATGAAACACCCAAAACTACATGAAACTCCGGAGGAAATGTGAAAAGTGTGGTGACGCAATGACATTAATCGAATTACGTGCTATAACATGTAAAACGGGATTATGAAAGGAACATTCACAAAGCAACTCATTCACAAAACACCTTAATCATATTATTGTCCTATTCAGATTAAGGAAAATATTTTGATTACTGATGTCCATGTAAACGTTGTCATTGTCATCAAACAAACTCAGCGTCAATGTTGGTGGTTTGGTTTTGTATAATGTAAGAGGTGAAAAACTGAGAGATGAAAAAGAAGACATATTCAAAGGCATATTTTTACAACATACAAATCCTTCATTCGCACATTTAGGTTTCAAACCCTGCTGCACCATTGAAGATGGCAGAAACTTAACAAATTTAATCTACCCTACTTCCACAACTCCCAAAATCAGTGCACTCACATAGCAGAAATTAGTCTACTCATGTCAATAACTTTTCACAGTTGACAACAAAGCTCAAAAGATCATTAAAGTGTGTCTGGAGTGAGTCTCAAGAGCAAAGGCAAGTCTTGAGGTCTTTAAAATGGGAAGTTGGATTATTTCGGGCCTCCGTTGTGATTCACAGACAAGCTCCAGACAGAAACCATCTGCCAAGGCTTTTGGAAAACTTTTAAAGTCTAAAACCTGCTTGTGAGTCACATTAGATCAACATTAAACCCCCATCAAAGCACGCAGGAGTGTTCGGAGTGTTTAGAAACAAGGGTTCAAGAAAGAGGCCAGGAGGACAAGAACAGGAACCTGTCCCGCAGGAGCGAAATTTCACAAGGCTTGTGGGCGCCATGACCTCCGAGTTATTTACACCGAGTCATAAAGTCAACACACATCTCTCCGAAGCAGCGAGCAGGCCACAGACCGCAGCTCTCAAATAGCCATAAATCAGCGGGGTTAAAGCACAACGATTCCTCGCCAATTTAAATACTTCACATTTCTCCGTGGTCAGGTTGGTCGGACGTTAGACGTTTTGCAACTAAACGCACGCTCTTGAGATGATACCGCTCTGCTGACACAAAAAAAAAACAAAGGGAGCAGTGTCTGAAAAGGACTGCTACTGAGGTCGATAATAGGACATCTATATAGCATTAGGCATGGGACGATAACTGGTTTCAAGGTTTACCGTGGTTTGCAAAGGTCAAGATTTTAAATGGAAGAGTTTTTGTTATACCGCCCTTGTGGTTAATGAAAATTTTAGTTTTTAGGGCAACAGACAGTATCTCCAACAGAAAAGCACCCTCTCCACATCAAAAGCTACTGATCAGCCCACAATAGGGTATATGCACAGCTAGGGTTTCTTCCTGATACTGATAAACTTCCGGAGAACGGTTAATGTGACTTTAAATCGTCTGTGTCAATGCAAATATAAAACATTTTAGTAATTTATAGCAATAATTTGTGACGTTTAATATCAATTTCTGACTAAAAATTCAGATTTAGGAGCACAACTGTTGCCTGTGAGTTTTTTTAATATTATATTTTTATGTTTATTTATATAAAGCAACAACAACTATAAAAACAGAAAAGAAAAGGCAAACAAAACAACAAGGAAAGACAAAAGACAGAAAAAAAGATTTTAAAACCATTGCTACATCAGTTCCTCCAGTTTTATACACAGGTTAACAGTGTTACACATATATTTCTAGGCCAGTGGGCACAGGCAATATGGTGATCTTGTAAACTAGCCAGGATCATACCTTTAAACTGTCATCCTTTACATTTGACAGATAGGGTTTCCAGGTGGCTTTGAAGCCAGCAATCCTATCAGCAAGATTGTGTCTAAGTCACTTACAGAATCAGATTGAATTAGTTTTCTTTTAAAACTGTAGTAAATTTTCCAAAAACACCTAAAGACACCTAATAAATAAATAAATAGTAATGACCTCTTTCGTCCTCATTTGTAAGTCACTTTGGATAAAATCGTCTGTGTCAATGCAAATAATAAAATGGCATCTGCCTAGAACTTTTTTAGTGCTCATTTTATGTTAAGACACATATAACTTAACTGCCAACCAGCACTGAGACTGCTAAGAAAATTAGATAAAGTGATCATAAAAGACTTAAAAGTGGTAAAAGTGAGTGCACATGCACTGAAACATGAGTGTATAAAATATACTTCATCATAAATGGACCAGAAAACCATCACAGGATAAAACGGCCCACAATTCAATAGTATTTTCCAATAACTACGTTATGTAAGAAGACACTCTCACGGTGCAGAAGAGTACAGGGCTTAACCTCGTCCTGAAAAATGACCGGCTTCTGCTTTCACTCACTGAATTAGCAGATGACAGTATCAGGGTTCAGTTCATAGAAAAGTGAGTAATGGAGCAGTGCATTGTGGGACAGGGAGCATTGGTCTTTATGATACAAGAAGGGCAATTGTTACTCATATTGGTTCAGCCATTGTTCTCTGATTCCTATAGTCGCAATTTTCCAGCAATTCTCAAATTTATAGCATCATTTATAAACCCATAATGCATTGAACTCACGGTGTCCTCTGTATCAGTTTCCATAATGGTCAAACATAAAAGATAACATTCCTTCACCATAAACAGTCCTAGATTTGAACTCTATGCCTCAAACGAAGCACATTTTCTTGTGTTTGTGGTTAGCGTTGAAGACAGTGAGTTTAAAGAGAACAAATAAACTAAAATGAAAAGAGATGAGAGTTGAAACTGAACAAAAGGAAAAGTCATAGTATAACCTACTTACACAGAAATATAAGCCAAATGCATACAGTACATACATTCATCAAATGCATTTTGCAGTGCTGCAATTTTTTTTCAGCTCGCATGTCATAAATCAACCCAGATGGAGCTGAAAAGGCTTATATATTAATGAGCACAACATATAAGTACTCCATATAAGAGGCAAATGGATGGCACGTTTTTATGTGAAGTTTTCGTCACCCGTATTACCATGCTTTTTAACGTAATTCAATTAGAAGCACGCAGCTTCTGCATCGACTAAAGAGGCACGCATTTATCATACGACACATGGAATAAATCATTCCTATTAAATGCTACGAGTCGATAAATAAGCAGTCTGACATGTAATATTGCTGATCACAGGCTTTTAAGTTAGACCAACACAACTATGATGGAGAAAAATCAGCCACGGCCCATCAGAATACAATGATTATTCCTTATGGAGAGCATGCTTTGGTATGATCATAAAAACTGATGCTGTTAATAAAACAAGAATTTAAGAATTCAGGTTTTATTTTAGGTTTAATTTGATGTCTAAAATCTAGCAGTTTTTTTTCAGTGTAGCTGTGCGAAAGTATAGTCTAGTAATAGTATAGTACACTCTCCAAAATAAAGATACAGGAGCTGTCACTGGGGCAGTACCTTTTTAAAAGATACATATTTGTACCCAAAGAGTCCACAGTGGTACCAAAAAGGTGCATATTAGTGCCCAAATGTTCCTAAAAAGTACCTTTGAAGCACCATTATGGACCCTTCAGTACAAACATGTACTGTTCGAAAAGGTACTGCCCCAGTGACAGCTCCTGTACCTTTATTTCTGAGAGTGTAATAGTATAGTATATAGTACAGTAAATGAAATGATTTGTCTTTCTGCACTGTAAAAGTTTTTTGTTTTTTTTTAAGCTGTAAATAAAAATTATTGGAGTATGTTATACATGAAAAGTCTATTTAACCACATCAAAACCTCATGTTTAATTGAATGTGCCATTCATTGTAATCAATTGTGAATTTTATTAGCAATTTCTGAGTGAAAATGGTTTCTACACCCATTATTTCTCAATGTAGTGTAAAGGTTATTGATAGTTTGCTCATTTTACTGCCATATCCAGTCATCGGATTATAAAACACTATGAAATATATTATTAAAACTGTAATAAATATTGATTTGTTAGAATGTTGTGCTTAATTCAGTGCAGAACTTACAGTTTCTTTGACTTTTTTCAGTGTATTTCAAAATATCAGACTTAATGTTACATGTTTCTGTAATAGTCTCGTTGAAAAAGCAAGCTAGTGGGTGACTGAATGAAGATGAGCAAGTGTGAAATCAATCAAACAATGATTAACCATGGTGACACAACAAAACTAAATGAAAACGTCTAACGATCATCTAAAAATTCACCAAAAAGAAACATTTTAGTAATTTATAGCAATAATTTGTGACGTTTAATATCAATTTCTGACTGAAAATTCAGATTTAGGAGCACAACTGTTGCCTGTGATTATATATTTTTATTTTTATTTATATAAAGCAACAACAACTATAAAAACAGAAAAGAAAAGGCAAACAAAACAACAAGGAAAGGCAAAAGACAGAAAAAAAAAAGATTTTAAAGCCATTGTTACATCAGTTCCTACAGTTTTATACACAGGTTACCAGTGTTACACATATATTTCTAGGCCAGTGGGCACAGGCAATATGGTGATCTTGTAAACTAGCCAGGATCATACCTTTAAACTGTCATCCTTTACATTTGACAGATAAGGGTTTCCAGGTGGCTTTGAAGCCAGCAATCCTATCAGAAAGACTGTGTCTAAGTCTCTCCAAATGTAAAGTGCTAGAGTGCCAGTGAAATTTTTATGAAACTTCACTAATATGACTGCAACAGTCTACTAGCTGATTGGTTGAAAGAGAGAGACTCAATCATGTGATGCAAAAACATGCATGGTTCATTTTCAGACATATTTGACCTTAATCTCTTAATCGTTGACCAAGCGAGGAAGTAAAAATAGTTCACATTCAGCTTATTTTTTTAAAAACAGGCATGTGAAAAGAATTGTTACATGTGGCCATATTGAATGAAATGATATGATATATACATCACGCAGGATTAATCTGAAAGGAAATACAAGCAAAGTATAATAGCTACCAGCAACACACCTATTACATGTTTCCTGGCATGCAATCTCTCTCACAGAAACTATTGTTCATTAATCTACCGCACCTAATCCACTGTAATTTACTGTTCCACTGAGTTCATTTAGCTTAAATCAGGATCGGAATCTATAGTGCATTAAAATCAGGACTCGACGCACACGTGGAATATATTTGCAGAGCAATTACGAGCATGCAAATGTCTAGGCTGCCATGCCAATTGCAGCTGGTGCAAATGTGTCTATGTAAATATCCAGCATCTGAACTTACTGAGTCACAAACAAATGATCCGAAACCACAGCAAAAGCCATTTCTTTCTTTCTCTCGGATTCTCTCTCTGCATTATTGTCCAGTCATTTTTAAGCAGATGGTGAAAGGGCATGGGTGGAGGGCAAAAGCTCATTATGAAACACAGCTGGCTTTGTGGCGTGTACCTGGTGTATGTTGTGCTTCATCAGCACTGCTATAAATTCCCTCCCTAAAAGAAAACAAAAAAATATCCCCAAAAGCGATTGATGTGGCTCCACCTGGACTCTGTTCAGATTCATTTCATGCACGCTGAGCATAATTTTAATAATAATTCAATATAATCAATGGCATAAAAAAAGATTACACTGGACAAAGAACAAGTGCATTAATTATCAATAATATAAATTTATTATAAATAAGTATTATTATTAAATTATATGACATTATGATGTTATTAAATTGTTTATAAATATTAAAACTAATTAAAATTATTATTAAAACCTACATTAGTTACTCAGAGATCACAATTAACTTTGCATTTGTACCAAAACAACCAATTCCCGCTAAATTGCGGATTAAAATTCAGAGTTAATAATTATAAATTGATATTAAAAATATATAAAAACGTTAAAATAAAATAAAATTTTATTAAATAAAGTAAAATAAATAAAATAAAAAAATATAATAAAATAAAAAGAATTTAAAAAATAAAATAAAATTTAATTTAATTTAAAAAAATAAATAAAATAAAATAAAATAAAATAAAATGTTCACTACACAAACTGCTATTTTTTTCTGTCTTCAGCTCTGATCTCTTTCTCTCCACTGCATTACACAGCATTCACTCTCACATGGGCTAATTTCAATCGTTACAGCCTTGTACGAATGCTAATTAAAAATTGCTATGAAAAGCTAAATGGGAAACTATTCTCATCTCACTAAGGGACCCGTGGCTCTGCAACACACAAAGTAACAGCTGTTATGCACACGTGCATACTAATATCTCATTGCAAAAGACATGAAAGCAAATGTCCCATATTTTCCCATCCATTAATCATCATTCAGTTGTGTCAGTGTTAGACCGCCTGCAGGTCACCAACGATGAAGACATTTGAGCATTTCAAACCCATGAAAAATCGCAGTCAATTAGGGCAAAGTACTAACAAACTGCAGTTTGTGATCAGCATGATAACAAGCAAAAGAAACGTGTCCCTAATGAATATTAAAGTGCAATTAAACAATGTTCTGAGGAGTTATTAAAAACAACAACTATGCTAAATAGTACTAGCAATCCTAATTAAATCACGCCTGACATGCAACAGCCTGCGACCTTATAAACAGGCCACATTCTGGCACCTTTGGCATGATGCCGCATGCATTAAATAACACCTGAGGCCCCTCAAAATACTCAGACCAATGAAGTTGGCCTGTGGTTTCATCATTTGGCAGATTTTGCATCGTCCGTTTTGGGGTTTACAATATTTGTCAGTCTTCATGTTTTAACATAATACAGTATTATCATTTAAATTTCTCAAAGGTTTTGTGTTAACTGCACATACCATATCGAACTAGCCGTTCAATTCAACCCTGCTACTGGGCCTGCAATATATATATATATATATATATATATATATATATATATATATATATATATATATATATATATATATATATATATATATATATATATATATATATATATATATATATATACACTCACACAATTTCATAAGATAACTTGAAAACTGCTATTTCTAAATTATTTATTAATTTAGCTTGATTGGAATGATTCTGTAGGGAATTGAATCATTCATAAAAAAAAATTCAAAAACTAATTCAAATTAAAGATAAGTGAAATAAACAGTGTTTTATGATTTTCGGGCAGTCAAATAGTATTCAGATGCAAAATATATATAATCAAATGTAAAATAACACTGCAAAAGTACTGTATAAATTCAAAATTATTCTTCATTAAAGCTACAAATGGCAAAATTTCTTATGCCTGAAAACTTTGAACGCTGTCAGGCCTTAAAAACATGTGCAAATAAAAAACCTTTACTTATTTTTGATTAAACTCTGCAGTAACTGCACAATTCTCATGTGTCCTAAACTGTTTCTTCTGGTCAACTTTAATCATAACTCAACATTGCAGATCCTGCGATGTGACTATTGCGGATATGCACATTGCGATATCGATGATGAAACAATATATTGTGCAACCCGTTACTCAAGTAATTGTAAGAAAAGATATATATTTACAATTTGTATTATTCTTTAATATAAAATACCGTACAATATAATTCTTCGATGAATCAAAGTTTGGTTGCAAATTAGCTTCTACTTGATAATAGTTTCATTTAAGCAAATAACACATTTACAAGTAAAAAAAGAACTTTTTTCTCATTCTCATTATTGTGCACACTACAAGACGTGATTTAGTGAAAACAATGTCATTCATGTGCATATTGGTTGTTATAGACATGTGTGAAAACTTACCAAAAAGCGCATGTGTTATTTTTTCGTAGTGACTGTAACAAATCAGTTCTATGTATGCAACAAAAAATGCTAAAGAAAATGTTTCCATTTGTTCCAGTACACCAATGTCATGTAAACATGCCCAAACTTTGCAACCCAGTTACTGTTAGTTAATTAGTTTATTCCTTTCTTTTAACATAAAAATATTGCCTAATTTAAATACTTATTTAATGTAAAATGACATGAATAACACAAATCACAACTTTAAAATCTTTTGACACTAAAAATGTGTTAATAGTTTTGTAAACCCCACAACCCCCATAAAAAGCAACAGAGAGTCAATTATTATATAAATAATATTTAGCTTCGACTTCTAGTAGTCCCTTCTTTTATAATCCGTTCAAATGAATCACAGTTTTACGGTTTTGGCCACATCTGTAGCCTATTAAGGATTAACCATAGGCTAAACGTCTGAAAACCCTAACATCTCCATCAAAAGCAACAAAGAGATGAAAGAAAGATGGAATCATAAAGAGCCTCGTCCCCATTGTCGTTTGTAGGGTATCCTATGGCTGAAAACGGATGTGTTTTTGTCCTCGTGCAATGACAGCAGGTTTACTTCTCAAATGAAAAAAGAATAGACACCCCGTCCAAATATTTACTTGTTATAAATGCGCCATAATGAACAAATATTGAGGATGAAGCCGGAGAATGACGGGAACACCTGCTGGTGACCGAGCAAGATTTCAATTAAACATAGACTTTCGTGACGGGCCGTTCATCCAGTCGGTACGACACGACACGCAAAAAAGCTGGATTTTATTTGGGGTTCAGAATTATTTCAATAGAAAATCATCCTTTGTGATTCCTGCCGTATCGCCATGAAAATCCGCATCATCGCTGGTTGCCATGGGAGAAGCGCGACTGGATGCTCTTCATCGGCTCAAATACTGCACCTACTGCGCATATTCTCCTCAGCAGAAGCGTCTCGACACAAACGCCGACACAAGCTGCAATAAATGAGATAACAGGTAAAACTCACCGATTCCAGGGGTGAATCCTCGAGCCGTCCGGTTTCATGGGAATGATGTAGGTTTTGGTGTGTTGTGTGGTCGCGCGCGTCGCAGCTCCTCTTTCTGCTCGAGCCGCTGTCAAACGCGCAGCGCCGTCACGCGCACGCTCAGTGCAGGCGCAGCTGCAGAGACACGACACAACACACACACACACACACACACACACACACACACTAGATTATCATACAGAACACCCTCTCTAGACTCTTGACGTAAAAACAATGATTGTTCAAAAGTTAAAAATTTGCAACTTATTGTTATTAGGACGAATTATTAAACAAATTACGACGAAAATTAAACAAATCACAGAAAGAGCTTGTCAAAATTAAGTTAATCCATACATAATGTGCTTTTTTTTCTAATCATTAATTATTTTTACCAATGTAAAATCTAACGCATAATCAAATACAGTATACTATACTGTAAAAGTTATACTGTAATGTATTATAACATAGTAAATATAATAACTAATAAAATACAATGTGTTTTATAATTATGTTACACTAAAAAAATGCTGCTTGTTCAAACTACTTATTTAAAATGAGCCTAAACAACATTCTTGAGATTTTTTTGGTACAACTTACTTGTTTTACATTCAATCCACTAACATTTGGTAGCTTTCACCAATGGTCTCAAACTCAATTGCTGGAGGGCCGCAGCTCTGCATAGTTTAGCTCCAACCACCCCCAACTCATACCTGCTTAATTGTCTGTAGCAGTGGTGTAGTCCTAAAAAAAAAAGGTCGTGTACTATTAAACCCGACCCAAATTTTAAATGAAAGTAGGCAAAGAAACGACGAAAAAAATAAATAAAATAGAATATATATATATATATATATATATATATATATATATATATATATATAAACAAATACTATGTCAATGTTGTCAATGGTTACAGGTTTGCAGCTTTCTTCAAAATATCTTTTTTGTGTTCAACAGAAGGGAAAAAAAGACAAAACGGTTTGGAACAAGTAAAGGTTGAATAAATGATGCAAAGTTTTTTTTTGGGGGGGGGGGGAGAACTATCCATTTAAAAATATGTAAACAAATTTGTTCGTTTTAAAGGGAGATGCTAATAGTCCTATTTAAAGATTTATGTTTAGCTATGTTAGCTAGTTTTCATATCAAAATTAAAGGGGACTGAGGCGACCTTGCAGTAGTGTACAGTTCATGAGCTAAACTTTTTGGGGGGCTGAATAGAAATATTGGAGGGCTAAAGCAACGCCCATGCTATTTTCAAAATTTACCTGAGCATTTCAGCGAGGCATCGCCATTCAGTTGACTTGGGGTCTTCAAAAAACTCACAAAATTTTCCAACTCAAAGTCCAACTCAAATCTACAATTTTTGGCCTCCACAAGTACACAATCAACTTAATGACTTTGTCAAAGCCATATTTAGCCTTGTTGGGCAGATGGGTAGCTGCTTTGGGAATCTTTTTTTTCCCTTCTTTACAGGACGTCTGATTTATGAAGGTGGTTTGGCAGTGCAAGTGAAAATGAGCATGTTAGTCCTTCAACTGTACAGTGTCGTGTCTGATACCAGCCACGTTTCTCAAAATGTGAATAGATGTATCCACTTACAATACATCAAACCATCGCTGTTCTCAAGAGTCCCGAATGTGCTTACACAATTGCTCTTATTTTAGAGAACCAATACAAATGAATAATAATCAAATAAGCATAATGTAATAACGAATTTTAAAATAAGCACAACACGACAATGAAAATAACCAAAATGGAATCTAAAGTCCACCCAGATTCAACAAAGTCAAGTTTTAAACAAGAAACTCTTCTCTGATAGGCTACTAAAAGTGCTCTCTCAATAACACCGTAGCTCTCACGTCTCTCTGAGTTAATGCAGACTGGCTTTGTTTATCCGCCCCACTTCCTAAATTGGTTTGCAGACGGCTTTGAAGACATATATCATCTAGAAAAAAATCCATACAGTGTGTAGAGCCAACCGGTAGTTGTTTGTATATAACTTCCTAGCTCTTTTTTTTCCACTCATGACCTTACTGAGGATAATAGTTTGGAGAGTAGATGGATTCCATCAATACTTGACTAAATTGGGAGCTTCTTTTCACCTTGAATGTTTGTCTGAACCTGTTTGATAACACATTAATGCTAGTGAAAGATAAACTTTGATATTGATTGGTTATTTATTGGATATATAGTCCTTATATAAGGAGCTTCGTAATTTGAATATTCTTTATATATGTATCTATTTATATTTATTTATTTTAGTACATTTAAAATCAGCCATTTTCATTAAAATTTGGAAGAAATGTCATCAGTTTACAAAATAATGCAAATCTTATTTTGTTCGAATGGATACATACATCTTATATAAGGAGCTGCGTAATTTGAGTATCTATTGTTTATATATATATATATATATATTTTTTTTTTTTTTCACAAAAAATTTTATTTATCTTTAATTATGAAAAAAACGTCATCGATAGTTTACAGAATAAAGCAAAACTTAAACTAAAATTTGCATAACTTAAAGCGGTAAATCCAGAGAAACGTAAATAAATATATTTAGAACAACTGATTACTTTTTTCCATCTATATATACATATATTCATTCATTCATTTTCTTTTCAGCTTAGTCACTTTTATTAATCTGGGGTTGCCACAGCGGAATGAACTACCAACTTATCCAGCACGTTTTTACGCAGCGGATACCCTCCAGCCGCAACCCATCACTGGGACATATATAAATATAATGCCATATAAATATAATGCTTACATACACACACATTTTGATTCATAATATGCAGGAATAAATGTCATAACAAGGGCCAGACAGAATCTGCAGACATTTTTTGCTGTTTCTGCAGAGAATTTTGTAAAAAAAAAGTAAATAAATAATGATATCAATGAGTATCAGAACTAAAAATTTTATATATGAAATAAAAATAATACATGTTTAACTTTAATTTATTTACAATGCAAATCCAATTAGATCCACTTATTTGTTAAACAAAGCAAGTCTCTCATACAATATGTCTACTAGAAGACAGAACATATTACTTTACAAACTGTTTTGCTTCTTATGGACCCTTTTCACATGTCCGGGTTTCTCAGTAGCAGAAGCCATCATAGTTGGGTAAGCTTACAGAGCACAGTGAATGGGAAAGTGCAACAAATAGTTATTTTTACAATCCAATTTGCTGAAATAATAAAAAATAAAAAATTTAAAAACTCCCCGATGGTGTGATCAAGACTTTCAAAAAAAATGTGTGAGGCTGATAACGACAGGCATAAGAGAGAATAATGTCATATTTACTGTCCTGCTCCATTGAAGCTGCATTAGAAACACCTCGCACAAGCCGTAATTTGTTTTTGTAATTTGATGCAACATAATACACACATAAATGCATATAAATGTGCATACGTTTCATTTAAAAATCAAAATGTTAAAAACTTTCAAGAATTCAAGATTATAATGACCGTTAAACGCATCATAACAGGCTTGTGAAAAGGGTCTTTGAAAAATGAATCAACCTTACAGTAAAGAGCAGAAATAAGAGCTAGGAACCCAATATTTTCAGATCAGTATTTTACTGAGGTGAATAAATGGTTGCTAGGGAACAGCTCTAGGTTACACAGGGTTACATATTACAAAAATGAATTTATGAAGTGGAACAAGTCTGGCAAATCAGATATAACACAACAATTGATTACTGCTTTTTTTAGGCGGCACAGTGGCTCAGTGGTTAGCTCTGTCGCCTCACAGCAAAAAGGTTGCTGCTTTGAGTCCCGGCTGGCCCAGTTGGCATTTCCATGTGGAGTTTGCATGTTCTCCCTGTGTTGGCGTGGGTCTCCTCCAGGTGATCCGGTTAACCCCACAGCTCAAACACATGCCGTATAGCTGAACTGAATAAAGGGTGCATGATTGCATGAGTGAATATGCATGGGTGTTTCCCAGTAATGGGTTGTGGCTGGAAAAGCATCCGCTCTGTAAAACATATGCCGGAATAGTTGGCGGTTCATTCCACTGTGGCGACCCCTGATAAATGAGACTAAGCCGAAGGAAAATGAACGAATAGTGACATCTGAAGGTGTCTGAAGCCTCTAATCATTTTGACTATTATTATTATTATTAATAATATTATTATCAGTGAACGCTTGAGGGGATGATGGGAAGGAGATGATGCAAGAGTTGAGTTATCTATTTTAATTAAGTAAAAGTCCACAAATGGCAAGTAGCACGATCACCTTTCCCAGTGTTGAGTTGCAGCTGGAAGGGCATCCGCTGCGTAAAACGAGCTGGATAAGCTGGTGGTTCATTCCGCTGTGGTGCCCCCTGATTAATAAAGGGACTAAGCCAAAAAGAAAATGAATGAAGTCCACAAATCGATGACCTATAGCATGCGTCATGATAAAAACCTACAGTTACTGAATAGAGATGACTAAAAGACTGAACAGAAACCAGATTATAGAAGCTGTTCAATTCAAAAGAATCAAGATGGCAGATCTGTAGAAACAGGCCAGCGTCTCACACACAGCTGCCAGCAGCACTGAAATGTGGATTTGAGCATATTTCTATCAAACAGAGTCTCCTCTGGCACTCACCTGTGGGATTTGACACATCACTGAACGTTTCCATGGATAAAAAACACAGTCTTCACTTCAGGTTTCAGAGCTGAGAAAACTCACTGACCTATTTGATATAAAAACAGGCTGATTTTCCAAAGATCAGCAGTTTTTGTATGCAGGGAGCCATTTATATTTCTCGTTTGTTTGACTGGCTGCTAAAAATAACAGCTAGCTTGCCAACAGTGTAGAAAACAGACAAGCAGAAATCAATTAAGCAATTGGAAAAAGCAATTAAACACTGCCAGATTAATTACAAATGAAAACAAGTGCTGGTGGATCAGACAGCTTTCGGCCAAAGTAATCTGACAGGGAGAATCTGAAATGTGGATTCTCAATTAGATTCAGTCCTTCTCAGTATCACGAGAAACCGAAAAAAAAAAAAAAGACAATCTAGCAATCAGCCACTTTATTAGGTACACACTGATAATGTTGGACCTGCTTTTGCCTTCAGAACAGCCTTGGCTGCAACAGTTTTCTGAAAGCATTACTCCCAATGTTTTGGTCCATATTGACATGAGAACATAACACAGATCCTGCAGATTTGTCGGCTGCATATCCATGATTCAAATCTCCCATTCCACTTCATTCCAAAGTTCCACTATTAGATTCAAATGTAGACACTATGGAGGACATTTAGGTTTATATTAAGTAGATGCTTTTGTCCCACATTGCTTACAATTGAGAAGGCATTCAGTGATTCAACAAGTAAAGGCAATAGACATAAGAAGTGCTAATTATACTAAGCAACTGCGTTAGTGCTCAGAGAATTAAGCGCTAGAGTAAGGGGCCGATCACACCGAATGTGCTTTTGTGTTCTGAAAACGGGAGGCACACCTCATTGCCTTTTTTGTTGACAAGAAAAAAAGATGTCGCTAGGCAACAACTGAATCAGCTGGGTAATGTGCGAGAGTGTTGCTGTTGATATTAATATAATTTAAAAAATTAATAATATTGTGATATTCAAGATTTGTAACTCCGGATAACTAGTCTCTCCTCCATCTTCAAAAATCTTGACAACACAAACACTGCAGGCACCTCAACGGAAACCCCGCCTTTGCTTTCATTTGATTGGAGGATGAAACAGACGCGACTGACGTAACGCACTTTTTCCGCTGAGTTGACTTTTTTCAACTGCGAGCACACGGCACACAAGGACAAATACGTGAGGTGCAGCAGCCGGTTAAAATGCGAGTCACACAAGGCGCATAAGCAGTGCGCAAAATGCTCGCTGCCATTAGTAAATGATTAAAAAAGGCGCCTCAATACAAAAAGCGTGTTTGGTGTGATCAACCCCTGGGGGGGGGCTGTTTTTGTTGTAGTTTAGAGATATATGGAATGTGCAGATATATGTAAATAGATATATGTCTAGTGCAAATGTGCAAAACTAGCGCAAGTGTCAGTAAAAGTATCAGAGAGATGAAAGTGCGCTTTCTACAAGTGGTTTGTCAAATCCACTCACCTGTGTGAGGCACACTGAGAATTGCTTAGTGTTTTGAGGTTGTCATGTGTTGTTGTTGTGGTGGTGGTGGTGGGGGGATTATGGGGGTTGTGAATACATTGTCATTTTCATGGTTGAGCCAGTGTGAACCGTAGCCTCAGTTTCTTGCTTTACAGCTGACAGCAGTGGCACTAGTGTTTTCATCAGCTGCTGAAGTCCATCTGAGTTGCTTACATATGATTGGCTAACATATGAATTAACCAAGCAGTTAAAGTGTACCTAATAATGTGGCTGGCGAGTGAATATGCTATAAATCATTTATGAAACCATTAGAGACGGGTGAAAAACTATGAACCATGACATTTTGAGATTTAAAATCATTTATTTTTCCTCACAATCACAACTTTAAGGTGTTATTAGGAAAATGGCATTTGCAGTTAAAACTGAATTTACAACACCGTCATAATCTCACTCATAGCAAGGATTAATAGTACTTTACAGTAAATCACGCTCAATCCGAACAGAACCAATAAATTAACTAAAATATTTTCCTGTCAAGTGCGCATAGGAGCAAATGAAAATGTATACTGAAATACAGCTCAGGCTTTCAAACATAATATCCAAAATTGAGGATTAGCTGATTAGCATTTCCACAGTAATCAATGCTAAATAAAGAAACAACTGCAGTTAGTGCTTTCTTGTGCAAAATCTTTTAAACGTCAGTGCCGTTGGTTCCCTTTGAGGTTTGATATAAATAAATGTTGACAATTATGAACATCAGTTTGCGTTTGATTGGACATTATTTACACACACTTCAGTCTGCGCATCTAATAGCACCTCATGCTAACTATAATAGTTTTAGTTCAGTCAACTACTCGCACTATTGTCTTGAAACTTTTTTTTAAAAGTGAAAACACTACACAACAGCAATTTTATACCATTTCAGACTCAAAATGACATTAGTAGGAACAAACAAACGGCAAACTCAAGTGTTAGCTAGTTAGCATTGCCACTAACATTTCATGCTTGCAAGGCTCTTCATTTCAAATAAGATCCACAAGGTGAATATATATTTATGTATGTATATATAAATCAAACCTGATGAACCATTTCAACCTTCTAATGTGCTCGTCAATATGAGGCAACAGACTTGATCCCCTATTTTGAGTTATCAAATGGCACGGTAACACTTCATTCCACTGCAGTCCACAGTTTGCAATGTTTTTACACTACTCGGAAAACATCAGTGGTTGTGCTAGTTTGGTTTAGAGTGTGGGTTTTAGAGTTTGGAGCGAAAGGGAAGGCCGTCGTACATATCAGCTTTGAGTTGTACCCATTCTGCGAGCTTCTGTACGATACCTTTTTCCTGCGTGAGGACACTAGCCACTTTCTTTAGCTTATTCTCATTGCGCTCCAGGTAACGGCGCCCCTCGGCCTGCAGGTAGTCCAGCCTCTCTTGTCTGTTCTCGTCTAACGGGACGTCCTCGCTCATGTAAGGGTTAAAACGAAAGTAGGTGTTTGGGGGGAGGAGGGCGTCCAGCATTGTGTGGACCTCTATAATTAAAATAAGAGAGAAAGAGAGAAATATGGGCTTATATAGTCACAAACAGCAAAATAATAGCTGTGTTTAAGGATTTGAAAGGGTCATATCACAGTTTTCTTTATTTAGCTTTTTTTTAGGTAACAAATATCATGTACAAATCATTTGAATAGGGATGCTCATTTTGGTTAATTTTGCCAACTGACAACCGCCGCTTGTTAACCGAATATTAACAGTTAACTGGTCACATTAATACTCATTCTTCATTAATTCATTCATTCATTTTCTTTTCAGCTTAGTCCCTTTATTAATCTGGGGTCACCACAGTGGAATGAACCGCCAACTGATCCAGCATATGTATTACGCAGCGTATGCCCTTTCAGCTGCGACCCATCACTGGGAAACATCCATACACACTCGTTCCCACACATACACTACGGACAATTTTAGCTTACCCAATTCACCTATAGCACATCTCTTTGAACTGTGGGGGAAACCGGAGCACCCGGAGGAAACCCACACAAACATGGGGAGAACATGCAAACTCCACAGAGAAACACTAACTGACCCGGCCGAGGCTCCAACCAGCGCCACCGTGCAGCCTATTAATATTAAGTTATTAATTTTAGATTATAAATAATAATAATTGACGTGTCTATTTCGTGTCGGACACATTAAATATTGCATTTTAAAATACTGATTAATTTTAACATGTGAACATATTAACAACAGAACATCTTCAAGGACCTGCAGTGTTTCGAACAGCACCGACAAAAAATTTACTAAATAAAAAGTTTAAGAACATCTTTGGATTCAAGAAAATTAAGAAAACCTTTGAATTTGTTTGAGTCGTAGATTATGTGGCTATTTTAAAAATGAATATTTTATAAGAACTATTAATATCTAGTATTTTCTAAATGGAAAAAAGTTTGCTTTGTTGGTTGTACACTAAATCATCAAAACTATAGTCTATGTGTTCAGTTTATGAGTGGTGCCGGAGCGTGCTCTGATGGAGAGAAAATCCCAATACTCCGACTTTTGAAAGCAGCGATCAGAAAGTTTTGTTTTGCGGCTTCTTTCTCCAATAGTGCAAATAAACAGAAGTGTTTATGATGCGGATCCAGGACAGAGGCAATCAGCATCAGCGCTGGTTTGGCATCAACTCATCTGTGTCAAACTGACCAGCAATATCCTTCTTTCATTTTGCTTTTTTGGCAAAATATGCCTGTAGGCACGTGTGGTTGCACATGTTACCATCCCATTAACTTATAAGTGTGCAGCCTATGAAAGAAAATTAAAACAATATTTTTAATCATTTAACTGATACCATTAATTGGTTAAAAACGCAGCCTTTAAGGCACCCTTAATGGTGAATCGTTATTATGAGCATCCCCATATTTGAATAAAACAAAATCTATTAAAATTGTAATTTATAATTTTAATTAAAATAAATATTTTTTTATTAAAATTAAATAATTATATATGAAAAAAATTATAATTATACATATATTTGTTTAGCAATTATATACAAATGTTACATAATTTATTTGATTATTAAATTCTTAAAATAACTACTTTACTTTTCTTTAGAATTTTAGAACTTTAGAACAGATAATAAATAACTAAAAATAAACTATTCGCAATAACTCTAAGAATAAAACAATTAAAAGATCTTATTAAAATTAAAATCTAGCTAAAACAACACAACATTATAGATCAGAATAGTAGCAATGTTTCATGACTTCAAATGGTCATTCAATTAAAATAAAAAGTCATATTGCTTATTTTAAAGCATATGTTTTCCCCAAATCCAAACAAAATCAGACTCATGTCAGAGAACTTAAAATAAAAAAACTAAGTTAAAAAAAAAACCTTTGTAATTGTTTATATAAGGAAATACAGAGCAGTAGAGTAACAGAATGACACAGATGTGATCATGTGACTCTCACCTTCGGTGTCTGTGGCGCTGCTGATGACGTTGGTTAGTTTGGTCTTCAGGCTGGTATAAGTGCTTGCGCTGGTCTTGGTAGCGGTTTCATATCGACCTGTGCCCAGAGACACCACACACTGCACCGGTGTGTTCGGCCACAAACACTTGCTCTCATGGATGGCCAGAGCTGTAGGGTTATTGATCAAGAGACCACCGTCCTGAATAAAACCAGAAATGAAGAACACTTTAGCAAGAAATCCAACCTTAAGACTTACATTCCTGTTCAACTGGAGAAACTAAAACATTGAATTTAAAAGAGCCATGACATGTGAAATCAAAGTTGCCTTGAGTTTTTGACAAATAAGAGGTCTTTGATCAATTAAAATGTCCTGCAAGTTTCAAGACTTCAAACACCCTTCTTGTTATAAACATAGCATTTCCGAAATCTAGCTGTAAAAAATGATTGGTTTGCCAATGAGGTTCCGTGTGACATCACAGTTGTAAATAGACTCCGCCTCCAGATCACAGGCTTCGCCCGTCTGCACATTCATTTGCTCATACTCTTAGACTTATAATATCACTGATTTCCAATGCAGTGATGTTAGCCATCAATCAAAACAAACTGACCAGCTCTAAAGGACACGCCCACTTAAATAAATGTTTAGAACAAAGGTCTCAAACTGGATTCCTGGAGGGCCACAGCCTGCACAGTTTTGCTCCAACCCTAATCAAACACAGCTGATCCAACTAATCAAGGTGTTCAAGACTACAATGGACAATTAGGCAGGTGTGAGTTGGAGGTGGTTGGAGCTAAACTATACAGAGCTGCGGCCCTCCAGGAATTGAGTTTGAGACCATTGGGTTAGAATGAGGGCTATCATAGCACTGACATACCTCAGACAGACGTAATCTGAGAATTTAACTGAAGACAAACAGAAAAAGCACTTTCATATTTTAATTAAAATTACAAGGACAAGCAATCTTTATTTCTTAATGACATGCCCAAATGAATTGTTCACCACAAAACTAGCAATGTGAGCTAACAAAATCAATATGGTTAGCTATGGTTTCATTTGTACGTTAATGGTGATTTTCTCAATATTTTGTTTTCAATATCTTGACTGAATATTGTCTTATCTTAACAAATTATACATCATTCATGGAAAGATTATGTATTGCAGTTGTAGAATTATGTAGAAATGTACAGAGCATTAAATTACAATTCAAGTCATGAAACCTTTTTTAAAAGAAACATTGTTGTTCCTCCAACAAAACTATTTCTATTCTCATCTGAGAGCAAGGCGTCTTTGTGGAAATCTGGGTTGTTCTTTGAAATACTTGAGGTGGGACATAAAAGAGGTGAATTTGCATTTCCAGCTGATATGATTATGGGAATAAGGATCTCTGCTCTGTTGGAGACGTGGGTAGATGTGTTCATTTCACCTGGGGCTTGTGCAATCCATTTATTTGGCATCATCCTTTTCTGTTTCCATGCCTTTCTTTATGAGCACATCAGAGAAAACAAGATGAATTTGTCTACTAGACAGCATCATTTATTTCTCTAGTATGCCCTAGATTTTAGTGACACAGATACTGATGTGGATCACTGAGTCAAAGGATATCAATATAAGGCTTACTGAACCAATTATTCAAAAGAATCCATCACAAATGTGACATTTAAGCAATTCTAAAAGTGAGTTTTAAAATTCTCTCTCTCGCTCTCTAACCAAATAAGTTTTAAAGTTGATGTTCTTTTTTTCTGTGGAAAACAACATGATTTTTTTATTACAATCAAGCTGTCACGATCACCAGTGATCCATGTCTTGCAGATCGCTGGTAAACATACACATCACCCGGACTACAATTCGGTCACATTATGAACTACATTTCCCATCAGGCACCTCACTTACACACCAGTTCCGGTTCACCCCTGATTACCCACACACACAGCTAAAGCTCGTAAGGATGCATTTCCAGGACTATATACACACACCCCTGTTATTGTAACACCACAAAGTATTTAGTCTTTCCGTGTTCCTTGACCCTTGCCTTGTTTCCGTTGTTTGCTGCCTGTATCGACCATTTGCCTATGACTTGACTACACTTCTGGACTACCCTTATATGCACCTGTTTGTACCTGTTGATTATTGCCTGCTTGAATACGATTCTTAATAAAACTGCATACTGGATCCTCACTCCGTTATCACTCGACTCCCCTTTGGTTACACAAGCTCTTTTCTATACAATGACTGATGGCCAGTTTTAATCTGAGCTCTCATAGACTTCAAATATAATTCATGCTTCATATAAAAAAAAATTATGTTATTTATTTATTTATTATTTATTTCTCGATGTGGAACTATTGTTGGTTTGTTGTTAGTTAAACATTTTTTATATTCACATTTTTAGTTTCTATTTTAAATTTAAGTAAAGATTTAGCTATTATGCTTATAAAACGTCATAAAAGTTTTTTTATTTAAAGTTAATTAAATTAAAATTATATATAGATTTTATTTTAATTTATAAATTTATAGATTTTATTTATTTAATTTTAGTAAAAACTTTCAGTCATCTTGTAGTATTTTTAAATTATTTATTCATTTTTTTAATATCCAAATATAGACCATTTTAATGTGGTAATGTCACCCATGAACATTTCCTGCTTGCCATCAAACTATATCCTAACTTTCACAACAGGGCAATTCGATCATAACTTAGTGTTAAAGCAGCTATCATAACATTATTTATCAATATGTGGCTTTTTTTGGATTCTTGGAAGCAATAGAAATTAAAAACGTAAACAGGAAATGCGTTGGGACCGTTGTTTTGGTTTACATCCTCAAAATAGTCCATAGTTTTATTCATTTAAATTTTATTCTCAGTTATTTCAGATAGTTGTCAATAAATATTTTGAGCAAATTAATCAACTAAAAAAACAGAAATAAAAATAAAATAAAGATTTAAAATGCCGTCGGCGCAATAGCCTAGTGGCTAGCGTGCTGACATGGTGCAGTAGCACTTCCGGGCGTCCCGAGTTCGAATTCAGGCTTGAAGACATTTCCCGTTCCTACCCCCTCTCTCCCTCCCACTTCGCTTCCTGTCTGAAATACTGTCCTATCAACTTAATAAAGGCAAAAAGGCCAAAAATAAATTTAAGAAAATATATTTAAAATGTCAAAAATAAACACTAATTATTCAATAACACTTTACAATAAAGTTGTATTAGTTAATGTTAGTTCAATCATTTACTAAATGAGCTAACAACGAACAATACATTTATTAAAATATTAGTTCATGTTAGTTAATGAAAATACAGATGTTCATTGTTTGTTCATCTTAACTCACGGTGCATTAATGTTAACAAGCATGAATTTGAATGTTAATAATGCATTAGTAAATGATTAATAAATGGTGTACAAGTGTTGTTCATAATTAGTTCAAGTTAGTAAATACATTAACTAATGAAACCTTATTGTAAAGTGTGACCAATTATTCTATTAATGAACATAATAGCATCTAATTGATACTAAAATTGCACTGCTCAATAAGTGCAAAAGCTGCTGTTCCACACCAAAAACTAAATATTTCCTCAATGAGGGCGAGTACAGAAAAAACTGAATTTCTGGGTGAACTATTCCTTCAATGACTCAATCATTTGAACAAAGAGGAAAAACTAACAAACAGCAGTGCACTGACTTGTTGTTTGATGGTAGAGGGCCCTTGAGGAGAGTATGCATAACAGATTACAGCCCTGGCAAGTGGGGAAGAAACTGAAGAGCCATTCAGACTGAGAAAACCAACGAGAGAAGCTTTGCCACCGGTGGCATTCAGAGTCCGGGCATCGAGCGCTCTGTTGGCAACAGGTTTTAGAGGCAGCCTCTACTACATTTGCATTTTAATGAGGACACATTCAGCCCACACTGCAAAAACATACATCAAAACAGAGAAAGGCAGCTTTAAAAGAGGAATTATGGGAAGATTAACCTATTGGATGTGTGTTAAGTGGGTTTAGTCAAGCCTTAGGCTAAAAAAATGGAATCAGCTACACCGACTATTAGATAAAGAAGAAATATCATCTAAAAATAGTTATTTCTCCTCTTGTTCGCCAATAAATTAGGCCTTCCCTGAAGACAGTGTCAGTCTACATTTCTCATCTAATGTTCTCCAAGAGAATGTGTGACTGCAAAATGAGGATTATATCTGATGCACGCATGAAAACACCAAGCAGGGGATTAAATAAAATCATATAACTTACACATGAGATGTGTTAGGAGATTTTATATAGCCTAAAACAAAATCAAAAAGAAATTAGCAACATATTCAATATATTTTAAATGAAACAACAGATTAAAAAGAAATATGAATATGTAATGTTATAAATCTAGCTATTTAAACAAGTGATATACAAGTATTTTGTTTACTTAAAAATCTATTAAATCTATTATACAAATTATACAATCTACTTTAATATGTACAAATTATTGATTTTTTTTAAATCAAGTAATGATGTCCCATTTTTAATTAAATTAAATTAAATTAAATTAAATTAAATTAAATTAAATTAAATTAAATTAAATTAAATTAAATTAAATTAAATTAAATTAAATTAAATTAAATTAAATTAAATTTAATTTAATTAATTTTAATTTAATGCTTCCAAAACAATATAAAACAAATAATTTAAAAATATAAATGAATTAATTTATAGGGTTAAATAATATCCATAAAAAATATTCTAAATATTCAAACTTTTTGCTTTATTTTTATTATTGTTTTCATGTAATTAAAAATATCAAATTACTGAATTTGTTTTTAAATCACATAATTTTGAAATGATCCATAAAACTCAGAAATTGACAACAATCCCTCAAGTGCCGTTTTATAGCACCATTAATAACAGTCCTGCCATCCTCAGACCCCAGATCTCATTGGATACTCATTGAATCTGTCCATTCATTTAGCTCAGTGACAAACAGCTTTATATGACTTTTTTGGGACAACAGGCGCATTGTGGAAAGCTGTATGTGACCTTGGTGGATGTCAATAGGCAAACGGACAGAATGACGCCTTCCTGAAGGCTCAACAGGCTCTGCTGAAGGCTACGATTCAACATGAATGTGTGCCGCTTAGCAGAAAGACTTCAGGCCGATGAAATCTCAGGCTGTGAGGACGCGTTCAGTTTGGCAGCGCTGGATTTGTGCCAGTTTGAGCTGGATGAAGACAGGCAGAAACGCAAAAAGACCTGACAGATACTCCAGGGACTTTAACAAAATGATAAAAGACTTTGCTGGAATGGATGGCAAGATTATAGAACCTACAATTACCTAAATTCAAGGTCTTTTTTTAAGCTATCCAAACAGGATTAAAATAATTGAAGGATGTTTCACATACATTCTAACGCACAATAAAAATAACCTAAATCAAACATCTGAAAAGCAACTCTGATAATAAATAGAGGACACTTTCAGATTCCTCCTATTTATAGGTGCTAATCTGGCACATGGTGGTGAGGTTATTAATTATGTGACAACAACCCTTATTTACCTGGCAGTCTCATTTTCCAGCTTTCAGTGACTTGGTGAAGATTGTGATTTGTAGAATTGCTCACTAGTTTCAGAGTTCGTCATCAAACTAGGGAGAGACTAAACCTAAAGTGTGTAAAGGCCAATTCACACCACAGACAAACATCAACAAACAAGTCTGTCTGAGTTTTCTGTATCGGTGTGTTACTCTGACCTATCGGTGTCTGTTGTGGCTAATTTGAGTTTATTTTCACCCAACTAAACATGTTCAATCAGTCTCTGTTGGTTTATGGAACGTCTGAAATGTAATCTGACTAGGGACCAGATAGGCTTCACTTAAATGAGATCCAAGACCTGTGAAGAGAGGATGCCAACCATCGAAGACTTTAAGGACAACACATACACTTAATACACATCATTGAACACGTACGCAATGACATCACCTATATACTATATATAACTGCAGGTGAACTATGCTTATATATAATAACTTTAACTGTTAAAACTATTAGTTACTAGTTAAAGTAATAAGCAACCAATAAAGTTATGGTAATTAATAACTTTTCTGATTTTGATTGGGTAAAGCTGCTTCGAAACAACAATTATTGTGAAACGCGCTATACAAATAAACTGAAATTGACTTGAATGAAATGTCTTTTTAGCCTGGAGAAGGATAATTTAATTAATTGTTTAATTATTGCGCGTGGCTATTGTTGCGGCAGTGTGAACATGACAGAATTTCTTTACAACATTATAAATAAAACAACCAACTTGTTAGAGTTTGTTGGCATTTCTGTGCGGTGTTGCTGAAAGTAAACATCTTTTGAAGGATGTTTTCTGCAGCAGGTTATACGGTCACGTTTACACTGTCAGGTCTTGATGTCCAATTCTGATTTCTTGCCTATATCTGATTTTTTTGCCTGTCCGTTTACAAATTCTTTTAATTGTGACCCATCTCCGATTCATGTGTTTACACTTGCTATGCAATTTACGACGTCGCGCATGTGTAAAGGCGGGTTCTAGCATCTGCGCCACACTAGCCACGATGGAAGAAATTGTCTTGTATTTAGCTCTGCGAAATATGTGAAGTTCGCCTGATTTTAAAATGATGTTGAGGCAGAGGAGGAGGAAAAGGGCCGTCATCGCAACTTGCGCCTATGGTTTACATATGGTGTCCTCCACCATTCAGAAGAATCTGTGGGTACGAGAGAGATCTCAGGTCTGGTGGGAGCAAATTGTGACCACTTTCCTCCTCCACGTTTACCACGTCGGCGTCTCCACACATGCTCCTCCTTCATCGTCAATAAATGGCGGAAAAGTACCACATTGACTAAACACAAAACGGAATGCCTCAATAAATCTGATCTACCTGTTTACATGATAGTTGCATTGTCACTTATCAGATTTATATCTGATTTATTTCCACATATAAAGGAGACCTGAAACCGATCTCTGAGTATCCTGAATGTATGTGTTTTTTTTTGTGTTTACACGGTCATAGAACAGATCCGATCTGTGTCACATATGAGCAAAAAATCGGAATTGGGTCACATTTAACTGGCTGTGTAAACGGGGCCAAAGTGAATGAAAATGTTTACCAGAAGCTGCTTCTGCAACATGCAGTTCCATCCATTTGTTCATCAGCAAATCAGACATAAATTATCATAAACCTCATCACACAACAAAACAGATAAAGCAGTTTCTTGAAGCTGAAAACACTGAAATAATGAAATGGCAGTCCAGAGTCCTGACCTAAACCTGATTGAAAATCTGTGGGAAAACCTTGGCGACAAAGTTATAGCTAAAATACACTACAGTCAGTGAACGAGTTCATAGTACAGCAGTGTGTGTGAGAGACTAATGATGTCCTGTGACCAAAGACTTGCCCAAGTCATAAAAAAGCACTTTCTATTCTAATTAATTTCTGACTACTTTAACATTCATAAATATTACTTCAAATCTTTCTTTGTGCTATAATCATTATTGTTCTTTAATTTTGAACACTCTGTTTTCCTGCCTTGAGTTTTTGTAAAACACTGATCTACTATAGTCACCCCAACCAAAAATTCCTTCCTTGATCTCCACTGTAGTTTGTGTACGCAGTAAAATGACTTCTCAAAGTGCAAATAATACGCTGCTACACTGCAAGGCCATAAGCATTCGAAGAAGAGTGGATCAGAGAAGGAGAACAATCCCTCTGACAGGAATCTTTTTAAACAGTATTTTGAGAGGCACTTTAAAGGCAGCCGAAACTGAAGTGCCCTGAATGAGGGCACTCAAGAACAACACTAATGAGTCTGAACGCACAGCCCTGATGAGGCAGCAGGAAATGATCTGAGTGCATGTATGTGCAGAGTTTGCTTTTCCTTCATCATCGTCTTCTGACAACAACCTAAAAGGATTTTTAATGATTTTCAATCTCTGGAAAGATGCATGACGTCATTACATATACAGTCAGAGCACTCGGTATCATGTCGAAAAAAAAGGTATTTTATAAATAAATAACGCTTAAAACACAGATGATGGCAAGGGCAGATTGTGTAGTCCGAATTTTGTGTAGTTTACCTGGTGGAGGTCATTTCCTAGCACAAATTCTTGGAAGTATCCTGGAGCGGCGGACGATGCTCGAATGGCCTGCCACATTTTATGCTGACAGCTGCCCAAGTAGTGCGAACGAACCCCAGGTAGGAAGTTGTAATTCCTGAAGACATAAGCTTTCAGTGGCAGCCCTCTGTTCACAACCGTGCTCACTGCTGACACCTAGAGGAAACAATGAATGGTTTATTTACTCATTGAACAGATGAAAATGGCAATTGTTTTTTGAGATATGTACTGAAACACACCTTGGGGCAGTTTGGGTTCTTGGAGGTCTCAACCATAAGTCCATGTCCCATTTTTTCTCTGTTGAGAATTAACAAACGGTTAAAACAGTATGCATTGTGCGCTATACACTACTTTATTTGTGGTGTTTGTATTTTTAGTGGAGACTGTTTTTCTTTTGTT